>NW_009954229.1:1459954-1467345 GCF_000747805.2 Chaetura pelagica | reverse complement strand
GCCCCCGCCGGCCCGCCGCGGGTGCTGCCGGCAGGAGGAATTCACTAATTACTCACGACTCTTAATATGGCCCCCAAATGCTGCCAGAGCGGCGTGAAGGGCTCAGAGCCGGAGACACAACCTGCTCCATCCTGTCTTCTGTGTCAGCTTGCAGCCAACTGAATGCAAAAAGGCTGTCTGAGCTGCAAGCAGCGGAGCCCTTGGAAATTTAAAGGTGCAGAGCACAGAAAACAAAAGACGAGGTGATCGCTCAGCTGAATATTCATCCTGTTGTCTGATCCTGCCAGGAGCGAAGCCCCCACAGCTCCCCTGAAAGCTGAGGGGAGGGAACCTTGGTTTGAACCTCATCTCGGGCTTCAGCCCAAATCTGAGGGGGGAGGGCAAATTAGTCCTTAATGCACATATATCTTAGACTAAAACCTGATAAGGGAACTCTCCTATGTTAATTTACCTGAGTTATTTACTGTACTGATTGCTGAAGGTACTCTGATTAGCGCATGAAATATTTCTATACCTTCGGTCTGATTAACCCATATCTGCAAAATAAATATTTGTCTCATTATAGTTATGCGATCGTGCAATCAAAGAACCTCTCGTAATGGGAAAGGGAGAGAATATCCGTGTGGAATGGCGACATGGAACGAACGGGTTTCAGAGCAGGGAGATGAAAAGCAGGGGCATGGCTGGAGGGGAAGGATTAGTGGGCACAGGCTCCAGCTGGAGGGGTTGAAATGCCAGGGAGGGCACGATTCTCCTCCCTTTCACCGGTGCTAATTGGGACTAATTCCGTTTGACTCAGCAGCCTTGCGCCAGTCCCAGCGAGAGGAGGGTCAGACCTTGGGAATCACAGGGGTGAGTCCCAGCAGGCTCCCAGCCTCCGGGTTGTGTTGTGTTGTGTTCTTTTTTTTTTCTGAAACAGAAGCAGGGAGTTCCCGGCAGCGCGGTGCGTGTGCCAGTCTCCCAGACGAGCTCCTAAAATAGCCCAGCGCACCAGGCTGTGGCACTGGGGGAGTGCGCAGAGGATGAAGCGTTCGGTTTGTCTGGCCCAGATTTGGGGAGAGGAGGGGTTGGCAGCTCCCTGCCCGAGGCAGAGGTGGGTTAGGTCTGGGGACAAGGGCAGTCGGCACCCCACAACCGGGTGGCAGGGAGTAGAGCATCCCCTGGTGTGGGACAAGCACCCCTGGACACCCCATCACTGCGAAAACAGGAGCATCCTGCAGAGAGATGCTGCAAAACCAGCACTGGGGGTTTGGTGCGCCCACCCAGGGGGGCTCAGCGCCGCTTTGTCTGCGGGCGAAACCCCCTCGTGCCGAACCTGAGCCTGAGCAAAACCTTTTTTCAGCACTCCCCTATTTGCCAGGCGTACTTCCTTTCTTTTGATTCTTACCACCTACATACAGTCTGACTGCAATGGCAAAAAAAAAAGAAGAAAAAAAAGAATTGCAACATTCAGTAGAAGGCTTTTCTGTCTAATGACGTTAAATTTATTAACCAAAACTCCAGCTGCACCAGGCTGGGATCTAATAATATTCAGGCTATGGAGACATCAAGTAGAAAGAAGCTTAAAGCCCTTTTTATTTCACAGTAAAACTGTCAGTAAATAACTGGATTGTCTTGAGACTGAGAAAATGGGGATTTATCTTCCTGAACATGAAAAGTGTGCTTATTTTTTTTTATCAGCTTCAAAAAGCCCCAGCAACCTTGATTTTCCTTCCACACCATTCTCAGCAGCTCTGCCAAGCCCCAAAACCACACAAATCAAGAGACAGGCTCTAAAGATATTTTTAATTAAATTAATTCCTTTTCCTTCCTTCCCCATTTCTCCCTTGTCCCCTCCTCCATCCTCTCTTTCTCTCTCCCTGTGTCCCCAGCTAATGACTTCTAAGCACTGTGACATTTCAGCACTGGCTGTCACTAACACCACACCTCCGTGCTGGTTATAAATTGGGCACAGAGACATAAAATTCCCTGCAGAAGGTCCCCGTTTGATGATATTCTCCGAGGTAAATCTCCAATAGCTCCCTGTTTTCTTTAATAACGCTAATAGGCATAGATTAATTAAACTGTTTTATTACTTCCTTCTTTCTACCAGCACCAGTTAGAAATCTTATTACCTGCTCCTCTCTGCTTGCCTTTTCCCCAAGGTGGTTATATTCCAACCAGTTACCAAGGTTTCTTGGAGGCTGTAGCACCAGGTGAAACAGCAGGCAGTGTCTCCAGGAGGCTGGATCCTGCCCCCAGCCCTTGGCTCCAAAACCCCACCGACCTCAGCAGAGTCCAGGCGGGCGTAAAAAGGGGGCAGGATTAAGCCCTGGGGTTGTCTGAAGAGGTTCTGTCTTGAAAGCAACAGCGGGGCTATTGTTGAGTCTGGATGCCCCCTCTGAAAGGGACCACAGCTGTAGGGAAGGGAATTGTATACATCCATCAACTCCTCCAGGGCCCCAGGATGTATTGGTTAGGATTGCGGGATAGCATGTCTCGGCTCCACTGAAGGGCTCCTTTGAATGACATGCTGGATATACTGTTGCACATCTGGCTGCTGTATTATTGAATTGCTCTACGGTTGCATTTTCCAGACCGCGGGAATGTGTCGGTCCTTTGGGGTGAGGGGGATGAAGGGGACGACATGTGGGAAAATTAGAGGGATGCATCCCATGGGGTGGGGTGGGTTTGGAAGGAGCCGCGTGGTGGAGGCGGGGAGGGGGGAGGCAAGGCAATGCTTTCACACAAAATGCCGTGTTGCCATTTGAAATCCACTCCAGAGCTTCCTGCTCTAATTAAATTTGTCACCATCGTTACTATAATGCCTGCCATTCCTCCGGTGCTTTTTGTTCTCAGGGATCCCAAAACACAACAGGGGCAAGGGCAGAATCTGCAGGTCCTCCGTGTTTCCTCCGAGGGAGTTGTTTTTTTCTGAGCAAAACTGGAAAAATGCAGTTGTAGGAGCCTCTTTGGGGCAGGAGCACAGCCACGTCTGGTCTGGGGACACTGTCTGGTCTGGGGAAGGGACACTTAAGGATGAGGCAGAGGCATCTGTCTTGCACTCACACATAAGGTGTCTCCTGGGACCACTAATTAGGGCGAACACCCCAGGAAGGTCAGTTGCATCAAAGAGCCCTTCTTGGGCTCTCCCTTGGCTCGTCCCACTCTCGGCCCCTCTGGAGCTGCGCTGGAGCCCAGTGTCCCCACAGCCACCTCTGCACCCCACTCTTGGCACCACGTCTGGCTGCCCAACCTCCGTGCTGGTTATAAATTGGGCACAGAGACATAAAATTCCCTGCAGAAGGTCCCCGTTTGATGATATTCTCCGAGGTAAATCTCCAATAGCTCCCTGTTTTCTTTAATAACGCTAATAGGCATAGATTAATTAAACTGTTTTATTACTTCCTTCTTTCTACCAGCACCAGTTAGAAATCTTATTACCTGCTCCTCTCTGCTTGCCTTTTCCCCAAGGTGGTTATATTCCAACCAGTTACCAAGGTTTCTTGGAGGCTGTAGCACCAGGTGAAACAGCAGGCAGTGTCTCCAGGAGGCTGGATCCTGCCCCCAGCCCTTGGCTCCAAAACCCCACCGACCTCAGCAGAGTCCAGGCGGGCGTAAAAAGGGGGCAGGATTAAGCCCTGGGGTTGTCTGAAGAGGTTCTGTCTTGAAAGCAACAGCGGGGCTATTGTTGAGTCTGGATGCCCCCTCTGAAAGGGACCACAGCTGTAGGGAAGGGAATTGTATACATCCATCAACTCCTCCAGGGCCCCAGGATGTATTGGTTAGGATTGCGGGATAGCATGTCTCGGCTCCACTGAAGGGCTCCTTTGAATGACATGCTGGATATACTGTTGCACATCTGGCTGCTGTATTATTGAATTGCTCTACGGTTGCATTTTCCAGACCGCGGGAATGTGTCGGTCCTTTGGGGTGAGGGGGATGAAGGGGACGACATGTGGGAAAATTAGAGGGATGCATCCCATGGGGTGGGGTGGGTTTGGAAGGAGCCGCGTGGTGGAGGCGGGGAGGGGGGAGGCAAGGCAATGCTTTCACACAAAATGCCGTGTTGCCATTTGAAATCCACTCCAGAGCTTCCTGCTCTAATTAAATTTGTCACCATCGTTACTATAATGCCTGCCATTCCTCCGGTGCTTTTTGTTCTCAGGGATCCCAAAACACAACAGGGGCAAGGGCAGAATCTGCAGGTCCTCCGTGTTTCCTCCGAGGGAGTTGTTTTTTTCTGAGCAAAACTGGAAAAATGCAGTTGTAGGAGCCTCTTTGGGGCAGGAGCACAGCCACGTCTGGTCTGGGGACACTGGAGGAAGGGACACTTGAGGATGAGGCATCTGGGCAGCTCTTGCACTCACACATAAGGTGTCTCCTGGGACCACTAATTAGGGCGAACACCCCAGGAAGGTCAGTTGCATCAAAGAGCCCTTCTTGGGCTCTCCCTTGGCTCGTCCCACTCTCGGCCCCTCTGGAGCTGCGCTGGAGCCCAGTGTCCCCACAGCCACCTCTGCACCCCACTCTTGGCACCACGTCTGGCTGCCCAGCCATCACCAGCCCGCCACGGGTGCTGCCGGCAGGAGGAATTCACTAATTACTCACGACTCTTAATATGGCCCCCAAATGCTGCCAGAGCGGCGTGAAGGGCTCAGAGCCGGAGACACAACCTGCTCCATCCTGTCTTCTGTGTCAGCTTGCAGCCAACTGAATGCAAAAAGGCTGTCTGAGCTGCAAGCAGCGGAGCCCTTGGAAATTTAAAGGTGCAGAGCACAGAAAACAAAAGACGAGGTGATCGCTCAGCTGAATATTCATCCTGGTGTCTGATCCTGCCAGGAGCGAAGCCCCCACAGCTCCCCTGAAAGCTGAGGGGAGGGAACCTTGGTTTGAACCTCATCTCGGGCTTCAGCCCAAATCTGAGGGGGGAGGGCAAATTAGTCCTTAATGCACATATATCTTAGACTAAAACCTGATAAGGGAACTCTCCTATGTTAATTTACCTGAGTTATTTACTGTACTGATTGCTGAAGGTACTCTGATTAGCGCATGAAATATTTCTATACCTTCGGTCTGATTAACCCATATCTGCAAAATAAATATTTGTCTCATTATAGTTATGCGATCGTGCAATCAAAGAACCTCTCGTAATGGGAAAGGGAGAGAATATCCGTGTGGAATGGCGACATGGAACGAACGGGTTTCAGAGCAGGGAGATGAAAAGCAGGGGCATGGCTGGAGGGGAAGGATTAGTGGGCACAGGCTCCAGCTGGAGGGGTTGAAATGCCAGGGAGGGCACGATTCTCCTC
This sequence comes from Chaetura pelagica, assembly GCF_000747805.2. NCBI lineage: Eukaryota > Metazoa > Chordata > Aves > Apodiformes > Apodidae > Chaetura > Chaetura pelagica. The sequence continues at coordinate 1,462,054 of NW_009954229.1, read as the reverse complement.
CCTTTCACCGGTGCTAATTGGGACTAATTCCGTTTGACTCAGCAGCCTTGCGCCAGTCCCAGCGAGAGGAGGGTCAGACCTTGGGAATCACAGGGGTGAGTCCCAGCAGGCTCCCAGCCTCCGGGTTGTGTTGTGTTGTGTTCTTTTTTTTTTCTGAAACAGAAGCAGGGAGTTCCCGGCAGCGCGGTGCGTGTGCCAGTCTCCCAGACGAGCTCCTAAAATAGCCCAGCGCACCAGGCTGTGGCACTGGGGGAGTGCGCAGAGGATGAAGCGTTCGGTTTGTCTGGCCCAGATTTGGGGAGAGGAGGGGTTGGCAGCTCCCTGCCCGAGGCAGAGGTGGGTTAGGTCTGGGGACAAGGGCAGTCGGCACCCCACAACCGGGTGGCAGGGAGTAGAGGAAGCAGTGATGTGTGTTGGACATCCTCAGCCAGGGGAGCTGTAAGTCATCTGGAGGAGAGGATCCCCCCGCTCTGCTGTTACGGGGCTGCTTTGCATAAGCTCCATTAGGAAAAGAGAGGAGTTTTATTGTGACTGTGCAGAAGAGCTAAGTCAAGAGGTTGCTTTATGGCTCGTGGATCCCGGCGTGGAGAGGAAAACGTCCCAGATGCAGCATATAGAAAGCCTGGCAGTGCTGGGTAGCTCTGCTGCATCGCGGAGGGGCTGCGAGCGCCGCCCTGCAAAAGAGCTGAAGTCATTTTTCTTCTAAGGGCAGGGGGTAGTGGGGAGGAAATATGAAGGCAGCCCTTGTTGCTAAGGAAATCTGCTCTTTGTATGGTCGTACATTTAGGTAATGCTAATGAAAGGCCATATAGTAGCGAGGTGCAGATGTCAGCACTGTGCACTCCTGGATATTTGATTAGCATTTCTTTGACTTTGCCTCCTCTACCAGAAACACCTGAGTACATGGATATTAGGAAAATAAAACCCCCCTTCTCCTCAGCCAACAGCACACGTTAAGCAGAGAAAGGAAAAGCCTTACCAAAATAAGACACTTCATAATGAATGTGTGTTTTTTTCCCTCCACGCACACCCTGGAGAGGATGAGAGCAAACATGTGATGAGAACAGAAATAGTCACATCACTTAATGCATTGCTGGACGGTTCCCAGCCAGCACAGGGATGAACCTGGCTAAGACCTGAGAGCAGCAACCCAGCATAGCAGCGTATTTAATGGCTGGTGGCCCATAGATGTTTTAAACCTCGAGACTGCATCTCTCCAAGGTTTCCCTTTTGCCTGGAGCATCAGCAGGCTGCTTTTGGAAGCAAAGGCTGTGGATGCTCCGTCCAGGGACCCAGCGCATCCGCAGATGAACTGGTGTGTGTGTGGATGTGTGTGGTGTCCGAGCCTGGATCCGGTGATCTGGTTTAGGAAGTGGGAAAGGACCCGTGCAGCTCCTGCAGAGCTCCATGTCCTGCTCTCCAGCATGGCTGGAAGAATGAGTCAGCCTTTTTCCTTTGCACAGGGGTTGAGTGGATGCCCCTGTCTGAGTGTCACTAATGAAAGCACCCAGAAATGTAGCTGCTCTGTGCTTGCATGTCGTGCTTCTGACTGTCTTAAAGACCAGCTGCTGTGTGTGAGACCTCGAGAGCAAGAGTGCTTGAATGAAGCCCTTATATCTCTCTCCTTTTCCTTTTCTGTTTTTTTCTTTTTTTCTACGCCACACAGTGCAACGTGGGCTCTGTTCCTCCTCGCCTTTTGCTCTCGCTCCCCAGGGCAGCCCGCTGAGTCTCAGAGGCACGAGGACTGAGTCCTCCCAGGAGTCCTCCAGCTCCTGCTAGGAATGGCCCCTCAGGGGGCTAAATCCAGCAGCAGGGCCCCGAGGTGACAGAGACATCCATGTGGCAATGCCGAGCAGCTCTCCTCGGTGACAGCAGCTCCTGGGACAGGGGTTTGCATGCCTTTTGGTGTGGTGACTGGCCCTGCCAGCACCTGCCCCTCCCTCTCGCCGTTGTGCAACATCCCAAGGGCAATTACAGCAGTGCTTACGTGGAGGAGTGATATTGGGAAAGTATTTAGTCATTTTTAACTGTTCTGCTGGTGGCTCCCCTCCCTTAAGGTGGTTCCTATTTCTTCTTCTCCCTCTTTTCCTTTGTGTGCTG
>NW_009954229.1:1452683-1459923 GCF_000747805.2 Chaetura pelagica | reverse complement strand
CTTTCCCTGTGTGGCCTGGCAACTCCTCTCAGAAGCCCCTGGCCCAGCAGCTCTTCTTGGTGCATCCTTGGGTACCAAGGGCTCCTCTTGGCAAGGGGCAGCCTGTGCTGCTGTGGAGGAGCCAAACTCCCATCAGATTCTTTCCCTTTCCTTTCCTCATCCCTCCTGTACTTAACTACAATGATTTTAAAGCTTTCACACCTTGACAGCAACGTGAGGGAGATGGTTTTGGAGGTAAAAGTAAGAGGCAGGAGGGTGCTGAGATTCTCCTGCTCTCAGAGGCTTCTGGATGCTTCTCCATCTTCATCCCCAGGGTGGTTTTCCCAGGGCCCAGTGTAAACAAGGCAATCGGTTACGGCAGTTTGAGCGTTACTCCACAAACACTCAGCCAGCCCCTGCCCCCACCACAGCCTCTCTCCTTCCCCCTCTTCCTGCCGTGTGGCTCAGCCAGCCTTGGTGTGGCAAAAGGGTGATGGGGGACAAACCCCTGAGCATCACCAGGCCAGGAAGGCTCCCAGTGGGAACTGGAATCAAGTCTGGGACAGCCCTGTTGCTGCCCTGTGCAGCTCACCCTGGTTCCCAGGGTCAATGGGAAAACTGAGCATTCAGGGAATTTTAGGAATACTGATACACTCTTGAGGAGGGACGTGGAGGAGTCTGGGGTGTTGTTTACGCTAGAAAGATGGTGAACTGAAGAGGCTGTGTTAGAAGAAGGTAAGCTTAGGTGTGCACAAAAACAACACTAAAAATTACATGAAGAAGGTTACAAATTTGGGCGCTGCGTGTGTAAAATCCCAGCATTCAAGACACCTGAGCAGCTCATGTCCAGCACAGCAACAGGCATTCATTAGGGCTCAGTGTTAATTCTGTGGTCACAAGCTCTTTCTTCCTCAGGGGCTCTGCCTGAGGGAGCTTGTGGGATGGATGGAGCTCGGTTAAAAGCAGCCCAGTGTCCTCTTTGTGGCTGTCCCCCACTATTTGGTCTGTAGCTCCATTGCCCTGTTCACTGTGCATCATGCAAATCCTGCTTGGAAGACAAAATTGTTCCTCCTGGACCATCCTAAACTGCTAAGTCTGCTCTCTTCCTTTCCCTTCCTTCCCTCTGCCCCTTCCACCTCTGTGCTGTTTGTTAGCAGGGGGGAGTAGCAGGACCCCCCTAGCAATAACCTCCCCAGTATTAACTCTTTTGGGAAGTGTGGCTTTGCCCTGGGACCCTAAAGTGGGAAGAAATAGGCTTTGCAGCTCCAGAAGAGCTGATGCAAGTGCAGCCCACATGCTTCACACTGTCAGCATTTGATTTTTCCATCTGTTTTTGTTTTTTTGTTTTGGTTCACTTAAAAGCAAAGAGGAAAGGTGGATTTTGGTGTGAACCTCCTGTCTGTCCACATGCAGTGTGTGGGACAAAGATGGCTCAGCATGGAAAGCCCCAGAAGTGCCCAGGAGTGGGCTGGGGGACTTAGCAGACATCATTTCTTCTGAAGCTGCTGGAGGAGTGTCCATTTAGGAGAAGCAGCCTTGCAGCCTGCTGTATGTATTCACTGAGAGCTGAGCCAGCCAGAGCCTGGAGGGGACAGATGGAGGAATTAAGGACATCTCAGCTGGGCAGTAGGACCAAGGGATGCGTGGCAGGGAGCTGGCTCCCATACCTGAACCACTTTGGAGACAAGGCTGGGAGTTATCACAGCTTTTCTTAGCAAGAGAGCCCTCCACCGGAATTATGTGTTGTGGACATAAAAGGAGATCTGGAGAGGGAATATTTTCACTCTGGAAGCTGCTAAGGGACTTGCATTCAGCTGCTAGCAGTCTGGTTCAAACTGGGTTTCTGTCCCAGGAAAGAGAAAGCAGAGCAGTCTCACTGCACTGACCGGCTGTAAATTCTTCCCTGGCTTTGCTGGGGAAAAAACAATGAACTCTCAGTGAAAACCTCCCAGAAATCCAGGACATGGGTATTTTGTATGTCAGCCCTTTACTTCTTTAGAAAGAGCAGCTGAGGAGACCAGTCAAGTAGATCCCCTGGCTTTTATTTACCGAGGAGTCAGTGGAGTATCTGGTGAGGGACGCAGACGCTGCCTCCCTCCCTGAGCCAGGCGGGTCATGGTGACACGCGCGTGACCTTGGGAGAAAGGCTGAGAAACCATTCCTGAGGGAAGGGATTCCAGAGGGATGTGTGTAGCACAGCACAGAACGCAAAAGCCATGTTGAAACTTTGCTTTTAGATGCCAGCAGCAGCAGCAGCAAACTGTGGAGCTTTCCACGAGGACTGATACATTTCCTGCCTCTGAGCATTTGCTTAAAAAGTATTCATAAATATGCCCACCACTGCTAACCATCTTTTTTTCTGCTGGGAATTGCCATTAGAAGCTAAATTCAGCATTTTACATATAAAAAGCACTAAAACTTAATTCTGTGCGATGCTTTTTTCAAAGTCCTTGTGGAAGAGACAGCTCCAAGCTGGATTTTGGCCAGGAGTTACAGCAAGGTGTTGGGAAGTGGGGGCTGTAGCTCTGCTCAGTGTAGAATTTGCAGGTGGTGTGGCCAAGACAAGAGGCCATGAAGGTCAGAAGATGGACCTGTCAGGCCTGTGAGTTGTTGCAGATGGAAGTAGCTTCCAAGCTACTTGGAAGCAGCTTTGAGTCACCGTCCCTGGAGGTATTTAAAAGCCGTGTAGATGTGACACTTAGGGACATGGTTTAGTGGTGGACTTGGCAGTGCTGCATTAATGGTTGGACTTGATAATCTGAAAAGTCTTTTCCAACTGAAATTATTCAATGATTCCATCGAGCGTGCATGAGCGGCGCTCCCTCGGAGGCCAAAAATGGGCAGGTTTTCCTGGATACAGCAAGAAGCGCATCCCTGGCACTAATTATCCCCCCTTGCATTACAAATCCCTGCTGCAGTGCCGAGGGCTGCGGGAGATGTTCAGCAGCATGTGAAGATGGAGGGAGATTTCTGTTCCCTCAGCTGCTGGCTCAGGCACGCCTGGACTTTCCCAGCAGAAGTTGCACCCGTGCTGATAGGAGCCCAGAGGGAAGGTCCTCGTGGAGCTGCTGTTTTGGAAGAGAGATGCAGTCTTGTGCTGTGGTCTGCAGAGGAGTTTCCAAATGCAGGGAATTCGGATGGGATTTCAGTGGAAGTGGATTATCCCATTTCTCTGAGCACATTTCTTCCTTGGAAGCAGCACATGACAGGCAGGGCAGCAGCCAGAGTGGCTGGCAGGGCAGCTCCTGTGCATGCCAGAGGGGACCGATCCCAGAGCTCTGGATGGTTCCATGTGTTCCTGAAGTGGCTGGAGCAGGAGCAGAGATGGCAGGAATGGGATGGAGGGGGAGCAGTCAGAACAGCAGGGGCTTCTGCTGGTAACGGCTGCAAATGGAGATGGAAAAGGGCTGGAGAGGAAAGGACACAACACAGCTGGTCCTGTTTGGCTTTGATTCCAAAAGCAGAAGGGTGTTGGCTATGGAGCAGGAGAGGGAGAAGAAGAAGGGTGACTCATAAAAATATTGGTGTTTCCATGAAGACGCAGTTACCTGAGGACAGGAAGGAGGAGGGAACTTCCCTGCAAACGTGGGGGGAGCTGGAAGAAAAAGTCCCACTTGTGTAGGAATTGCCAGCCCACTTAGGAGCACGAAGCTGTTTGCTTTGGAGCCAGCAGGTTGGTTATTTGCTGCGAGTTGCTGGTTGTGTGCAGAGCAGAAGGTGGTTTGTGTGCTTGTTGCTTCAGGGCAAAAAAAAAGAAAAGGATAAAAAGGAAAAAAAAATGAAGAGCTGATCTTCTTGGAGGCCTGTGGAGATGTCTTGGGAAGAGAAAAGAGAGATCTCCTTCCTGCTGCTAGGTGAGGGAGCAGGTCAAGGGGGATGGTCCAACCCTGTGGCTGGGGAGAAGTCAAGTGCACCCCAGGATCTTGGCTCGGAGGCTCTGGCAGTGGCAGGGCTGAGGTTTTGCTTTCCTGACCACTGTGAGGTTTGTGCTGGGGAGAGGGTTGTGGTTTGCTCATAGGCATGCAAATTGGCTCTGCATGCTCATCCCTTCCCCTCACAAGCTGAGAGAGATGCTGTGTCCTGCACAGGAGGACGCAAGAAGGACAGGAGGATGTGAAAAGGATGGGTGGACATGTCTGACATCTGTCCTGCACCAAAGCAAGCTCAAATTCTCTCTTGCTGCTCCTTCCATGAGCTCTTGGGGAATTCCAGCTCACAGAAGCCCTGTAAGCAGCAGAGGACCAGCTCTAATTTTTATCCTGGAGGCAAAAATCACTGGAAATCATGCTTCATCACTCTGAAGGTCCTGACACCATCCTTAACCACCACATCACGAACCTCCTGTCGCAATTGTGATCTGCCTGTGTGTCAAATCTTGCCTCGCAGATGAAAGCTGCTCCGCGGGCACCTTTTGTACTCAAATACGGAGCCTTTAAAATGTGAAAGAAACAACAAAATGTAGGACGTCACACAAAGCTGACCCACTGGGGACTTGGGGGGGGGGGGGGGAAAGAAACGCAAGAAGGAGGGCTTGACACACAAAAATTGTTTTGTTAACAAAGCATCATTGTTCCGCTCTGAATCGGTTTGACTGGAGTGGTAGAAACACCCCATCTGGAGACAGATGGAGAGTTTTCTGGCTAAAGAGACGCCGGGAGGAGGGACGACTGGCAACCCAGCAGATAGCATTGTCTGCTGCTACCTTGGCAATGGAGGGGAGAAGGGGCGGGTGGCAGATGAGGCGTCCCCTTCACAACCCGCCGTGGCCCTGGCTCCTTCTGCGCTCCCAGAGGGAGGTGTGTGCCCAGGTTGGCAGCTCACACCCTGGGATCATCCTCCTTCTCTTCTTGCAGGGCTGGTTGTGTGCTCATAGAGAGCAGCAAGGTGTCTTGGGAGGCTATGAGTACACATGTCCCCCCCACTCCAAGGTGCTTTTGGTGCCTGCCACACGGCAGAGCCCGGCATGGTGAGGTGGTACCGTACAGCTCGTGTGCTGTGCCAGGGCTTTGTATGACATGGTTGTAGCAAAACTGGAGGACCAAAATGGAAACAGCATTCTGAAGCGAGCTCAGAAGGTTTGCTCCTGCTGTCACAGTGGTTTTGCCCACTGAACTCCAGGAGAGCAGGATTTGGGCTGCTGGGCAGATGCTGAGAAGAAACCAGCATGGTCAAAGCTGCAGGGAGTAAAGCAGGTGACAGCAGCAAGAGTTAATGCAATGCCAAAATGCCCAGGGATGGGACATTCACCAGGGTGCTCTGGTGACCTGGCAGGTCTGCGGGATCCCTGGAGACCAGCACTTTGAATTGCTCTGGCCACCTTGCTGAGGTTAGGAATGAATGAGGGGAAAATCTATGCATGAACACCTGGGGCTTCTTAGCTCCAGCGCACGCTAAACGCGAGATGGTTTATGGCAGCAGGCTCTGCTGGCACGGGGTCTGCTCGCCTTGCCGAGGGCTCACCAGCAGCCCCTGCTCCCTCTGCTGCCTTCCATGCCTGATGGGAAACTCCAGGATTGGTTTTGCTTCTGCCAGAGCTTAGAGGGATGGTATCCTGCCCACCCTATCTGAATTCCTGATTACTTGCTAATTGCTTGACACACTCTACTTGCAATGCAAGAGACAGGCTCACGTCATCCTCTGTGCTTTGCCAGGGGAGAGTGTGAACCTCTTTTTGACTTGCCTTGAAATAGATGAAAAAGAATAGATATGATTAATGTGAAAACTTCAACTTGGTTTCCTGCCTTGGCATCTGGGCCTCAGTCATCTTATCATCACCGTGCCTTGTTTTTTGAGGGTTGGGCGCATGTGGGGACACCTGGGAGGTGACAGGGCAGGCTGTGGTGGCCTGGGCACTCCTCTGCAAAGTCTGTCCATAATCCCAAGCTGCTGGAGACATTTTGGGTTTGTGCAGCAGTCAGGAAGGATTCAGGTGGTAGCCTCAAGGCACTGCTGAGATAATACCTCAAGGGCTCCAATTCAAACCCACTGGGGCCTTTACATTTGCATGGTGGAAATCTATTCAGATGCACTGTGGCTTTTCAGTGAGCCCTGAGCTGGCCAGCTCACCCCACTGGGTCACCCATGCAGAGGGGATCAGGGAACTCTCACTGCTTCCATCCAGCCCTGCAGGAAAAATGAGAGTAATAAAGTAAAACGTGGCTTTGCTTTTGGGTTTGGTTTGTGAGCCTCGGGGGTGCAGATGTAGCAGCACAGCGGTGGTGAGGGGTGTCCTGCTGATGCCCCTGCTGTCCCCAGACACATCAAGCATGTGCCCTTGAGCTTGCAGAGGTGGAGGCAATATTGGTTTCCCTTCCTGGTTCACTGGGCTTATCTCCCACATCCCTCAGTGCAGTATGGATGCTGCCTGGTCTGTGCTGCCCAGAGGGATGTGGCACAGGGCAGTGTGAGGGTGATGAAGGTCTGTGTCACGTTGCTCTGTTCAGCCCAAGAGGTCCCAGAGCATTTTATCCATTGTGGCACTGCAGGTGACTTTGGGATGAAGTGTGGCCTCAGGGAGGAGAAGTGAAGGGGGTCACTGTGACCAAACACACAGGATGGAGTAGAACTGGTCGGATGATTAAATGTATTTACCTGAGTGGTTGTCCTAGAGGGAAGGGACCTGGACTTTGGAGAAGCAGGGTGCTTGGACAGCCAGCCCTTGCTTTTGCAGCCTGCCCTGGACTGTTCCCACAGCTTGCCCCGAAGAAGCATCATTTTGCTGTCTGCAGTTCCAGGCCTGCTGCAGGCAGGGAGCTCTCCAGATGCACCACTGGCAGCAGAGGGGAGGTGAGGTGAGGCGAGGCAGGAGGGTTTTGCTGCCCTGGAAGGAGGAGATGGAGCCTGGATCATGTGATGCAATAAAGCATCGGTGAGCAAGGGCTCTGGCAGGTCAGGGGGGCTGTTTGCTTTGCCCCACGGCTTGGAAAGCCCATTGCTTCCTTGGGGACCCATGTGCCATCCTCCTCACCTCCTGCACTGCTCCATCCCTGCCATCCCCATCCCAGCTATTCCCGGCATCTCACCGCGGGATGCTGGGCACGGGGCGTGACATCTCTCACCTTGTTTGCCCCTGTGCAGAAAGGGGAGAAAAACCAGCACGGGAAGCTCTCCCGGGGAGGGATGGATTCACCTGGCTGAGAGGCCAGGGGGTGGCTGGGGAAGAGGAGCTGGGAGAGGCGCAGGGAGCGGGATGGAGCTCGGTGGTGGCTGCCGAGCGCCGTGCGGGCTGGGGGGCTCGGGGTGCGGGTGGGGATGCGCAGAG
>NW_009954229.1:1446435-1452502 GCF_000747805.2 Chaetura pelagica | reverse complement strand
GGGGAGGGGGGCAGCCTGTGAGTGGGGGGGGGTCTCTCTGCAGTCGGGTTTGTGCTCACGACCACCGTGCACCCCTGGTGTGCAGCAGCAGGTGAGCAGGGCTGGGAGCGATGTGAGCGGCTGGCACGGGGAGGAGGCAGGAAAGCGATTGTGATCCACCGCGGGGAGATCCAGTTACAGCGACGGGGTTGGAACAAAAGGGATTTGCCTCCGGGATCAGTTCCTCTCCATTTCCCGGGCTGTGTGTGCACACGTAGCAGCCTCCGGCCCCGCAGCACCAGCCAGTCCCTGCTCTGGAGGGCTCCGGACACTCTGAAATGCTTATTTTTCCCAAAACGGAGAGCAGGGTGATCCCCTGGGACAAGTCGAGACATAGCATGGCCAGGCTTTGCAGTGCTTGAAAACCAGGAGCAAAGCTGGGCAGTTGCAGGAGCTCCAGCCTTTCCTCTGCCAAAGGCCAGCCCTGAGCTCTGAGCCATGGGAGAACAATTGTGATCCTCATGGATCACTCCCTGTCCCCCAGGCATTTGAGCTGACACCTCCTCCCGTCCATCACAACGCTGGCCAGTGAGCAAAAGCCAAACCCCTGAAAAGCCTTTTCTACCTTGTAACAGCTGTGCCAACACCACATTAACCAAAATGCCTTTAACCCACAGCCCTGGCCAGGGCTTCACAGGTGCCACGGGACCAACTCAAGGAATTAGCAGGGTCCCCCACTCTGGGATGCTTATTTTTTGGGGGTGTTGTTTGCCTTATTTGGGGTTGGTGTTTTTTTTGGCATAGTGCCTGCTGCCAAATGCTGCTGGAGATGAGCTGTGGAGAGCACAGATGTGCATCCCAAGCATTCCGCAATGAGGTTCCTGATTTAAGGACTGTGATTAACTTCTTTCCGACAGTTGCTAACCAGGTGCAGGATTGTCACGGGAAGAGGAGAAAGCTTGGTGAAAACAGGCAGTTTTCCTCCATCACCTGGAAATGCTCAGGGATGCCATTTTCTGCCTGGAATTCAGGCAGGGTTCATGATGTATACAGGGCACAGGGACACCCTGTTTGTATCAGTGCTGCCCTGGAGCTGCTCTCCAGCATCCATCTCGTCCTTTCCAGCTCAGGATCCTGCAAACAAGGCATGGATGCAGGGTGAATCCAGCTGTGCTGGTGTGTGGGATGATGGGCTGCAGAGCCTGCCCCACTCAGGACTATGCATGCAGAGGTGCTAATGAGAAAGGAGGCAGAAAATCACCTTGGATTTCCTGCCCTTTGACTTGACACTTTGAGCTGGAAGAGCACTGTCCCTTGCACAAAAAAAGCTGTGGCCTCTCCCAGGTGTTCCTGTGACTTGTGGGAGCCTTGACCTGCATGTGGATTTGGCTGGTCCAGCTTTCTGTAAGACCTTGCTCTTTGGAAAGCTGGATATCTGGAGGAGAAAAATGGTTTTCCATGGTTAGGTGTGAAAAGGAGGAGCCATTTGCAGCTTGTGTTTTGCCACCAAGGGTGAAACCAGAAGCTGCCAAACTTGCTCATTTTCAGGAGATCTGGCATCTGTTGGACTCAGAGCTCCTCTGCCCAGGACTGTCCTTGGCCTCCCAGGTCTGGTTTTCATGTGTGACCTTCACAAGTGCCGTAACTCGCCCGTTTCCCCAAATACTGCTCTGGTATCATGGTCAGTTTTAGATTCACTTCAATGCTGCCCACTGGCTGGCAGAGCACTGCTTCTGCACCTTGTTTTTTGGAGGACCAGGCTCTTACTCCTTTTCCAGCCACTGGCTGGATGGTTTTAGGAGCCCCCCATCATACCTCCTCCCCTTTCTGTCTCCCCATCTCTTAATCACATCCAAATCCCTGTATTTTCCCCCAAAAAGGAGGCTGCAGGCTGTATTTCACACCAGGATATCCCCAGGCAGAGAGCAGTAGTCTTCGTGCTCCAAACATTTTCCAGAGTCCAGAGCTGTTGTGTCACTTGGGGGAACAGCAGGGAGGGAGTGGGAAAGAGGGGAACCCCCAAAGCAGGCGAGTAGGTGGGCCTGGGAAATGTGAGGAGACAGAAAAGAATGATTAAAAACAATTAATAGCTGCTACAACCAAGGATTTAAACTGAAACCAAAGCCTTAGGGAGGGAGGAAATGAAGTGGCTTACAATTGTTATTTTATTGCTCAATTTTATTTTTTTTAAAATATGATATGCTAAATGCAAATAAGCTTTCTGAGCAGGAGAAGGAGGGAATAGAAGACAGGCAGGAAAAGTGAGTGGGATCTAGGTTTTGCATCGTATGCTGAATTACTGGCAGGTCTTTTGTAACATCTGTTAAAAATAAAACAAACATTCATTTCCATTTCTCGCTGCCTGAGATGGCTTCTGCAAAAAAATTTCAACCTGTCCAGGAATTTGTCTTGAAAGTTGCCCTCCCTCTCCTCACGCCTCCTCTTCTCCAGGGGAGATTTCCTTCCTGGACTTCCCAGGGGCTCCATTAGCCCCACATTAAAGCCTTTTTACTTTGCTCTAAAACTCTCCATCGAAGTAAAAGGAATTCTAATAAACCACTGGGAAGACTCAGCTATTAACTCTTTCCATGGAAACACAGCACTGCCTCAGAGCAGAGCTCCTCTCGACGGAGCCTGGGTCACTGCAGGAGGAGACCAAGGAGGGATGGAGAGATGGTTTCCATTATAAGAGACCTTTTGAGAGAAATAATCACTTCTCTCCCACCAAGGAAATCCTCGGCACGGCGGGGGCCTCGGCACGGCCTGGGAGGGGCGGTGGTGTGAAGCGGTGATGTGCCGGGCGTGGGGAAACTCATTAAAACATCTGATGAGAGGAAACGAAGGCACCCAGGACCAATTCCTCCCTCTCAATGGGAGGGTTGAGTCTGGGTGGTGGGATGGACCCGGTGCTGTGAGCAGAGGCTACACGGGGAGCTCGGGGCTGGGGACCTGGGGTGCAGTGAGGAGACGGGGTCGCGGGAGGACGCGGGTGGCTCCTCACCCAGGGCTGCGCCAGCCAAACGTCACACCAGGCAAATACGTTTCTCAAGGCCAAATAAAGCCTGTTTGCTCTGGGAGGGGGTTTCTGGCTGAGCCCCGGGTCCCAGGAGCTGGTCTGAGGAGGTCAGTGCCACAGCCCCTCTACCTAAAGCAACTGTGATATAATTAATTTTGAGCTTCCTTGCAGGCACGATTGTCTCGAGCGTTGTGGCTCTGACACCGCGAGGTGAAGGATTTCTATTTCTTTTGGTTTATTTTTTAAGCACGAGGAAGCTCGTTAGAAATAGCCCGAAGGGCAAATTTAGGAAATGAAAATCCATCAGATCCGCTTGGAGCCGGTGCATGGAGCTTGATGGGAGTTGGGGCAGGGCTGCCTGCTCCCTGCCTGCACTGGGCTGTGACCATGGGGCAAGGTGTCACCTGGGCCAGGGGGTGAGAGAAATCCATTGGGATGGTCAGGAGTGGGGCTGGGGGAAAATCAGCCAGGAAGAAGGAGGACAGGAAGAGGAATGAGGAAGAGCTGGCTCAGAGCATCCCATGTAGGCACCAGGGAGGCCTCGGGAACCCTGGGCTGAGCGGAAGGGAGGCTGGTGGGGAAAAGCTCATTTTTCTCAGCACAGAAGAAGCTTTATCTTTGTAGGTCACGGTGACGAGACACTGACTGAGCCAGGACTCCTTTGTTTTAGCAGCTCCAGAAATGACATTGCAATGAGTCATTATTTTTTAGACCCCCCAGGGTAGGAGTTTCGGGGGGTACTTACAGAGGAGCCTCCAACTGATCCAAGGGCTGGAGCAGCTCTGCTCTGGAGACAGGCTGAGAGAGTTGGGGTTAAGTTGAGAAGGCTCCAGGGAAACCTTAGAGCACCTTCCAGTGCCTGAAGGGGCTCCAGGAAAGCTGGGGAGGGACTTTTTACAAGGACAGGGAGTGATGGGATGGGGAATGGCTTTAAACTGGAAGAGGAGAGATTTAGTTTAGACATTAGGAAGAAATCTTCATTATGAGAGTGGTGAGACAGTGGCCCAGGTTGCCCAGAGAAGCTGTGACTGCCCCATCCCTAGCAGTGTTCAAGGCCACACTGGATGGAGCTTGGAGCAACCTGGTTTGTGGAAGATGTCCCTGCCCATGTGAGGGGTTGGGACTAGATAGTTTTTAAAGGTCCCTTCCAACCCAAACCAGTCTGAGATTTTATGATTATGACTTTGATCAGCAAGGTGAGCTGATGGTAGGGAAGATGGGAAGAGGCTTTTTGATGCTGGTCACAGTGGGTTTGCTGTAGTTGGGGGTGAAATCTGCTCCATAGAGGCAGCTGGTGAGCGCAGTGGGCACAGGGCCCTGTCCACACCCATGGTGGGGGGCTGTGGACCCCTCACCAGGATGTTCCATAGCCAGATTTCATCAAGGGAATGGAAACTTTCCCATCCACACCACTGCACAGCATCATCCTCTACAACCTCAGAGGCTTTAAAGATTAAAGTGAACTGCTGTGATAGGTGATGGTCTCCCACCCAGCCGGTGGCTGGGCTGACGCAGACACAGCCATGTCATGCAAATGGAGGTGATGTGGGTGTTGGCACCTCAGAAGTGCTGAGAAGTCATTGAAATCAAGCCTTTGTGAACCCATAAATCAGAGTCACGGGGCTATGAAGCTGCTGGGAAAATCGCAGCGTTTAAAAAACAAAGTGTTTGGTGGTGATTTCATTTGCATATGGGGCGCTCGGGGGCTTGTGGTTTCAACCTTTCTCCTCGTCGTGGTGAGGTCTGGGTTTAAGGAGAGCAGGGCTGAGGTTCTTCTGAAATCACAGGACTCCCACAGGTGGGGATTTCAACTGTACCAGAGCTGTGAAATGACCTGGATGCACCAGATCACTGAATTTGTGGGACTTTATTGTAAAAATCACAAGTCCTTTAGTCTTCCCTCAATCCTACAGGAGAAGCTGGGGGTGATGTCCATTGGGGATGTCCCACCTTGGCTTTCCTAGGGCAGCTTGTGGTGCCAAACAGTGGAGGGGCTCTTCCCCATGAAGGACAGGGGGAATTGGTGGTTGTGGGGGATAAATAACGAGTCCCAGGAGAGCTGTGATGTCCTGGCTCAGTTTACCATCCTGCAGGGAGGCACATGTGAAGTTGGAGGTGGTTGTGAGCGTTCTGTGGTGTGTTAGCTAGAAAGAGCCAGGCTGGGGTTGGAATTGGGACAGGGATGTGGATGAGGATGGGGAGAAAGGGGACAGGGGAGATGGTACCAAGCAGTCTGCTTTGGCAGACACTGGGTTCCCTTGTGAGGTTTGGTCTGTTTTGCAACTTGATGCCTGCTATCTTGAGTAATTAACAGGGAAAAGAGAGGGCCTGGTTATCCATCCTTCAAGAGCAAGGGGTTGAATTGAAAGGCAGCACCTTGGAAGTGGATCAAATAGCTCTCCAGTCCCCCGCATACGGCTCGGAAACTCGCCGCCGTGCTGCGTTATCAAGGTGAACAGCTTTAGTGCAATTAAAGAGCGGCTCAGAGCGGAGTGGTGGGAGGAGGCAGCGCTGGGCGTTTGCACCCTCCGGGCAGGAGCTGCATGACCAGGCGCTGCTGGCAGGAGGACACAGGTGTCCCAGTGTGCCAGGGCCACCTAAGCCCTCCCTGGCGAGCAGCTCTGTGCTTGCCTTCAGGAGGGAACCAGCTCCCCTTCCTCATCTCCGCGCCGTGTTTTTTCTACCCTTTGGAAAAAGCTGTGTGTGGGGAGGGATTGCTCCTTGGTACTGTCTCCCTTTCCCCCCCTTTGTAGAATAAGCCTCCCCCCCCAAAACAACGGCTCCCAGCACTGAGCTGCCATCAGCTCCCCGTGCACCTAAATCCCCGCAGATGCAGGGCGCTGGGAGCCCGCGTGCCTCTATTTTTCCTGCTGGTTCCTGCCCGGGTTGCAGCTGGTTAGAGCGCACTGAAAGCTGCAGGTGTGATTTGTTCATTTGCTTCCCCCCCTCCCTCCCTCTTGCTTTCCTTCCCCGCCGCCGCGCGAGCCCACCCAGCTCATCCCACCCCGCTCATCCCACCCTGCTCATCCCACCCTGCTCATCCCACCCTGCTCACCCCACCCAGCTCATCCC
>NW_009954229.1:1445530-1446194 GCF_000747805.2 Chaetura pelagica | reverse complement strand
AAAAAAAAAAAAAAGAGAGAGGAAAAAAAAATGTCTGCAGTTTTCTGTTGACCCTGCATGATGGCATTTTTGCGCTCTGTGTGCTGCCTCTGCTGATTGCTATTCCTGGCACAAACACACACACACACACACACACACACGCGCGCAGCCCCAGCGCGGCTCAACACGGGCACGACGAGCCCACTCCAAAAAAAAGATGAAATAAATAAATTTAAAAAAGAAAACAAACATCCCCCCCAAAAAAAACCCCGAACAAAAAAAAAGGGGGAAAGAACACACACAAAAAAACCCCAAAGCAAAACCCCAAACAAACAAACAAATCTCCTCCCCAAACCATCCCCAAACCCAACCTGGCGTCCCTGGGTGTGTGTGTCCCTTGGCCACCCCGGTGTCTGCAGGGAGAGGCACCGGCAGCCGCTTCTCTCTCGCCTCCACCCCACTTCTCACCTCGTCCCCAGCTCCTCCGAGCACTTTCTGCCGGAGCCGCCCGCAGGCAGAGCCCTCCACCACTCCTACCGCTGGCATTACATTTTCAGCCTGGATGCTATAGGGCCGTTTCTAATTACCTTATATCCCCTAGTGGTCTATGAATAATGGTTAGTGAAGGAGCTCGGAAGGGCTGCTGAGAAGGGAAGGAAAAAAAAAAAAAAGAAAAAAAAAAAAA
>NW_009954229.1:1443987-1445232 GCF_000747805.2 Chaetura pelagica | reverse complement strand
AGGGGGGGGGGGTGGGGGGGCCCGCGGGGGTTTTGGGGGGGGGGGGTTTGTGTGTGTGTCTCTGTGTCTGTGTGTGTGTGTCCTATTTGCAGCAGCGGTGGAGGAGGAGGTTGGTGGAGGTTGGTGGTGATGGTTGGGGGAGGAGGGGGTTAGATTGTTTTGCTTTTCTGGAAGTAATAAAGAAATTTGCAACCGGTCCAGAAACCCTCCCGACTTGCGGATTGATGGGTGTCTGAACAAAGATACAGCTGAGACTTGGGTTGTTTGTGTGTGTCAGGGAGGGATTCGTTTTGCTGGTCCTGACTCCTACTTTTATTTTTTTTTCCCCAAAGTTGAAATAACAAGGGGCCCGGGGGCTGCGAAAGCCCCTGCAGAGGGAAATCTTCCAGGGGAGGCTTATTTGATTTCGGAGTTACCGAGGTGCGTGGTTGTTACACTTAGAAAAGTTGCGGCGGTGCCGGGCTCTGCCCGCCGTTGTCTGCACGTGAGGACACGGACTTTGATGGATTTTCTTTCTTTTATTCGGTGGCTGCTGGGGCAGGAAGGGGGAGAAAATAATTAAAAAAAAATAAAAATGGATGTAGCAGATAACCCCGAGGAATCTCAGGGTTTGCACATCTGGCTGCGCCTTTGGAAAGCCCCTCGGTGGGACTTTCACCTCCCGCTCCCTTTACTCCCACGGCAAATTTTGCTCCAAAATCCTCCGTTGACATTAATAAACAAACAAACCGAGGGAATAACCGAGGAGCTCGGCGAGGGGGCTTGGAGCCCGGGGGTGGCTGGTGGGGGTTGCCCATGGGCTTTTGTTTTAAATAACGAAGCGGCGATGATTGAAAACATATGAATAGGATGCAATGCAGAGCGGGTGTGTTACGGGGGTGTGTGAAGAGCTGGAAAACTGCTTATACGACAGAAGCAGAGCTTGAATGAGTGTGGTGAGATGAAAGGCAAGGGGTCTG
Organism: Chaetura pelagica; assembly: GCF_000747805.2. Taxonomy (NCBI): domain Eukaryota; kingdom Metazoa; phylum Chordata; class Aves; order Apodiformes; family Apodidae; genus Chaetura; species Chaetura pelagica. The sequence continues at coordinate 1,444,273 of NW_009954229.1, read as the reverse complement.
TCCCTTCCCCAGCTGCAGGGGAGGGGTAGGGGGAGTGGGAAGCTATTCCCAAAGGCAGAGGAATGATCTTGGGGTAGGGGGTGGGTGGAAACAAAACCAAACCTGGAGCGGAGTGTGCGATTATATCCCATCCAACTTTGCCGGCTGCGGGGTTAATGGAGCTGATTGTACTCGAAAATAATAAAATCAGAGGAAAATACACCGGTGCGTGGAAGGGGGGGGAAATGTGTGGGGAGCAGAAGCAGTTCCCAAAGCCCCCCCCCCAAAAAAAAAAGCGCTGTGAGGT
>NW_009954229.1:1438781-1443648 GCF_000747805.2 Chaetura pelagica | reverse complement strand
TCCCAAAGCCCCCCCCCCCAAAAAAAAAGCGCTGTGAGGTGGGTGATGCTGAGGTGTTCTCCAAACGCGGCCAGATTGTGTTTATCTGGGTGGAAATAAAAGATAGAGCAACTGCCCCGGGAAGGGCTGTAATCCCCCCGGGAATGGCTCTGAAACCCCCCCCCGGTGCTGCCCTTCACTGCCTGCCCTTTGCTGCCTGCCCTGCCTGGCCTTGCTTTTGTGTTTGTTTGCTTCTAGGGAGGGGGGGAGAGAAGGGAGCCTGGGCTGGGGGGGTGGCATGAAGGCGGGGAGAAGCCGTGAGGGCGGAGAGCCGATTTAAATTGGACTTAATGGATTCCCAGGGCAGCTCTTTTAGATGAAAGTCAAAATAAGAGCCAAAGTGAATCTCAGCAGACCTGTCTGTTGCATTAGAGATGCAGCCTTCCTCTCCCTCCCTCCCTTTTTTCTTTAAAAGAGAGGGGGGAAAAAAGTGTTATCCGCACAGAAGACGGTGTGGAGTTTCTCGTTCCTATAATGAGAGCTCTAATTGAAGAACTTGCAGCCTCTTGGGAGAGTCTTTACTGATCGCTGCTTTTGTTATTCATGTCGTGCTCTGTTTTCTTGGGGTTTTGGTTTATTTTTAAAGGAGGGGCTGGTGCAAGTCTGGCTGTGCCGGGGTCAGGGTGCCAAGCTGTGTCCCCTCCTAAGCCAGCTTAGTGGGCTGCTGGCAGGTAAGACCCTCTGGTCCCCTCTCGGGGGGGGGTTGTGCCATGCTGGAGGAGGAGATCTGTAGCTAACCCCCCCTGGGAGCTGTTGGGGTGCAACCCTGTGGGTGGTTCTTGTCCTTGCGGGACCCCCAGGGCTGCCGGACAGACCTTGCCCACCCTGCTGGCTGATGGTGAGGGGGTGGCTTGTGCCTCCTGCCTGGGTGTGCTGCGGGGAGTCATGGGAGGCTGTGGGGTGCCACAAGCCCACTTGATGCAGAGGGCACAATGCAGCCCCGTTCTCCTGGCCCACAGGGGTCTGGGGTGGATCTCTGCAGCCTGAGTGTCACCTGGAAGGGACAGGCATCGTGATGAAGCCACACGGATTCTCTGCCCACCCAGGGTGCAGAGTGGCACATGGCCACCAAGCCAGCAGGACCTTTTCTGTTGCCCACCAATTTGGGAAGGGGACAGGCAGGGGGACTGGCAGATGGGGCTCCCTCCACAGGGGTCTTGTCACCCCCACTCCTCCTCCCAGGCCCCCTTGAGTGGCCAGTGTCTCTTTGACCACAAGAAAGTGGTGGCTGTCCCCAAGCTCCGTGTCCTCATGTGGTCCCACAGCAATGCTGTGTCTGGCTGTGAGCTGGTTTGGCATAGCCAAACAGCCCCTGGGGGTCAGGTCTCTATTGCCCCCGTGTTCCTCTCCCAGCCCTGGACACTTCTTGCAGCTGCACTTGTGTTCTACATGGATGAAAACAAGAGCCATAAGCCCTGGGGATGCTCTCAGTGGCATTTGGTGGCTGTGGGGCTGAGTCTGGAAAACGATGCATGAACAGGATGGGGCTCCACCAGCCCTTAGCACAGAGGCAAAGCAGTTAACCTGGACATCTGATATCCTCAAGAATCGTGCATTGACCCTGGGAGTGACAGACTCTCCATCATCGATCGCCCTCCTCCCATCACCAGGTGTCGACACCAGTGGTCATGGAGCTGGCTTTAATTTCAGGCCTCTGGTTCCAGCTCGTAACACTTAGCTGTGGTCCCAAGGTGCCACCAGGTTTTGCAAACACCTCCGTGGGCAGGTTGCCATCCCCATTTTGTGGCAGGGATGGCACTTGCCAGGGGTGGCCAGCTGAGCTGTGGATGGAGCTCATAGAGGACCCAGGAGCCCTGGCTCCCAAGGCCATCAGGCAGGGTGATCTCCTGAGGTGGCGTCGCAGCTTTTGGTGGATGACCACAGGGGGCACCAGGAGCTGCTGCTTTGCTGGTCTTTGCTAGGAATACCCTCTGGTCTGGTCTCCCCATGACGTTGGTACCAAGCAGCAGAGGATGGACCGAGGCTGGGGAGGCTTAGTCCTTCTGCAGCCTTTGCCAGGTGACCTCCTTGTTGGGGATTAAAGTGAATATTGGGTTTGCTTGCAGCTAGACCTTCCCAGATCCTTCATTAACACTCTGGCCAGGATGCCTCTTGCCCTCCCTGCCTCCAAAATGGCCACGACCAAATCCAATGGGCGCAGGGTCATGTGTGCGTGCCACCCCTTGGTGGGGAGGGTGCTGTTTTTCTGGGGTGTCTGGATTTTTGGCTGGCACTCCACCTCTCCTTCTTCCCAGCATCTTGAGATTTCCTCAGCAGCCAAGCTGAGGCTGAAAATGCTGCTTGTGTTCAAGAGCTTCTCCTCGACAGAAGAGAGAGGAAGGCTTTTCATTCTTCCCTTCTTTTGGAGCCAGCTGAGCTTCCCCTCGCCGGTGCAGGGGCTCTTCCACTCACCCCCTGCAAGGGAACATTAAAAGCTGGGGGCAGTGGATATCTTGACACCCCGTCAATCCCAGCCTTTTCCAGCAGCAGTCTCTGAAGGCTGGCACTCTGCTGCACAGAAGAAAACAAGTGAGAAGGGGGGGGGCGGCGGGAGCAAGCCTTTGCAGCCAGCAATCGATAATTGTAGTGTCAGTCACTGCCTAGGAAGTTCCCGCATCCCCACTGTGGCTGCTGGGGAGGGGAGAGAAGGGAAGGGTGAGGGCTGGGCTCTGCCCTCCACAGCAGCGGGCACAGGGCAGGGGGCAGTGGTAGAGGGCAAGAGCCCAGCCCAGAGTAGGAGCCTCCTGCTGCATTACTCACCACTTGATGTAGCTTGAACCTTTCAACTCATTCCCCTTGGGGATGGAGCAGGCTGGGCAGAAGGTGTCAACAGAGCAAGGGGAAAACGCTCTGCTTTCATTTATTGAGGCTTGTTTGTTCCCCCTTTCTTTCATTCTCTATTTTTTTCCCTTCCTCACCCCTCTCTGCCTGTATTTTTGGGCTCTAATATCCTCCCAAAAATATAAAAGAAACCCCCCCAAAAAACCCAGCCCAGCTCCCCCTTGTGTGTGTCTTAGCAAAAGCCAAGGCAAAAGATCAAGGGATTCTTCCTTTTGTGCAGCTTTCAAGACCAAAGATGTGCTGGTGAAAAGAGGAGGCTCAGAGTACCAGGCACACACAAGTGTTAAAGGAGAGGCTTCCCCTTTGTCTCCAAGGTGATCAGTCGGCCAAGGGATCCACAAATTAATTAAAAATGGCACTGTCTTGATTGAGTCATTTTTTATCCCACCTGCTTATCAAAGCACTGGGAATTGCAGGAGGAAATTCCTATTCCTTTCCCAAACAGCTCAGAGATGTTCTATGGGCCATCTTGCCTGCCTTTTATCCCAGACAGCAGAGGAAAAAAAAGAGAGGGCTGGTGTGATATCCAAAGAGATCTCTCCCAGTGGATGTGTCCCTCTCCTGCACTAGCAAATGCTGTGATATTTGGACCATTCTGAAGAAAAATGAACAGATTTACATGTCAGGCCTGGGCCAAATTGTGGTTGTAACTCCATGAAGTTGATGGAGATCCATTGGAGATTAATTTGGCCCAAGGTCTGTGCTTTCTCCAAGGGGAATAGGCTGGATCTCTGCCTTTGCTGAAACAAGAGTTATTCAGATGGGTTTGTTGTGGCTGCGCTATGCCCAAGTGGTAGAGCTGAGCAAAAATCCCAACTGGTTGTATCGCTGGTGCCAAAGCATCATAAATAAACGTTGATCTGTCAAGTTGTGCACAATCCACCACCTGGAATGTGTTAGGGGGGTAGATTTATATACGTTAGGGCTGTGCATAAGTCTCTGTGCTTTGCTGAGGAGGCTTGAAGTCCATCCCAGCATCCTGATGTGGGGAATCCTTTCTCCCCTTCTGTTTGAGATCTCCACCTGTGCCAGGACTGAGCTGAGCCTGAGCCCAAGTGAGCCCAGTTTCCAGCACTGGCTGGTGCCCATGCAGGGCTCAGGCTCCATTCTGATTTGAGGGATCATCATCAGGCAGTGCCTCCAAGCTGGATTCAGGGGGTTGGTTTTGCTGCTTTGCAGTCAGACCTTGTTTCCTCCGCTTTATTGTCATCTCCGCTCTTAGTCACCGCTCGATGCCTCACCAGGGGACAGCACTCCTGCTGCATTTATGGCAGCCACTAAAATTGGCTCTCGGTGCTTGTGCTCCAGTGAGGAGGGACACTGAGCATCAGGGAGGCTCTGCCCAGCTCCATTATGGTCCTTGATGTCATGTGGGGTTGCAGGGCAGGTCGGTCACTGGATGGGTTCTCTGTGCTGGGGATGGACCTCCAGCTCCACTGGGACCCATCCAGCTCATGTCAGGAGGGGACACAGGAGCAGTGTTGGAAACGAGCAGCACTGGCCACGTACTCAGGTGGAGATGGCCAGCACATAAATGAAAATGAAATGCTCAATAAAGTAGGGAAGAATAATTAAAAATGTTCACGGCTGCTGGCTTGCAAAGGCATGGATGGTCCCTGATCCAGCGAGGCAGCCTGTCCCCCCCAGGCACCGTGTCCTTCAGCTTGGCTGTGGCTGGGCAAGCCCCCGCGCCGCCTCGTCCTGTCACCGCGTGTCCTTCACCGCGCCTGTCGCTGGATGATCTATAGAGCAGGGCTGGCCTCTTCGTGCCACTGCTTTTCACCAGGCCTGAGACTGGATTCTCCAGAGGAGACTCTCTAGTCCTATCATAGCATGTCCTTCACCGTGACTGCTGCTGCGCGAGGGGCACGGCGGCGCGGGGCTCTAATACCTTGTAATTCACTGTGACTGCTGTGGCAGGACCCGCGCTGCGCTGCCGCAGCCCTTCACACCCTTCAGCCTTTGCATCCGCTGCCCGGCTTCAGAG
>NW_009954229.1:1435380-1438268 GCF_000747805.2 Chaetura pelagica | reverse complement strand
CCTTCAGCCTTTTCATCAGCTGCCTGGCTTCAGAGCAAGGGCTGGGTGGGAAGGGACATGTGGTTGGGGGACCTTGGAGGGAGCTCAGACCCTGCTCACAGTGAGCGTGGGGAGGGTGCTAAGCATCCCTGGGGCATGGTTTCATCCTGTCTTCTGGGTGGTTTGCAGGGGGAGATCCCCATGGGGAGGGGTTGCTGGGGGATAGACCCTGCCCAGGTAAGGGAGAGATCCCTGTCCTGGTATGCCAGGATGAGGAATGGCTCTTAGATACCAGAACTAACATCCTTCCTCTGGGTGGTTCTCGGGCAGCAGAATCAACGTCAAAAGTCCAACAGGCACAGAGGAGAAGGGGACATTTGATTACTGAGCGTGTTTGTTCCAGGAGCTGATTTACTTTGAAAACTTATAGGGTTCTTGGATGCTTCCCTCTTCTCTCGTTAACCCTGTTCCTCTGCCAGTTAAATGGAAATGCAGCTGCCATCAGTAAAGCCCTTCTGGAGGCTCGTTAATGTACCTTTCCTGTGCCCTTCTCCTCCTTGCCAAGGTGCTGTGCTGGACATCACTCCCTCTGCCACCGACCCAGTTTATCTTCTCCGTGGGCAGAAGGTGGCTGTACCCGTGAGCTTTTGCTGCCATGACAAAGTGAGGGTCCCATGAGGGGCGAGGGTTTACCAGCCAGGTGATGGAGATCCCTGGTGCTCACCACAGAGGAGCTGGGACTTGTGGTTCTGCATGGCACAGAGTGTGGGCAACCACAGCTCAGCCAAGAGCCAGAGTTGGGGTTGATGCTTTTGTGTTGCTGGGCTTTCTTTGCAGAGGGGGCCACGCACAGCCACACTGGAGGCTGCAGCCTGAGGGAAGACCAAGGGGAACATCCTCAGAGGGCTCCTGGGCTGGGAGAAGGGCATGTTCCATGGTGAGCTGGGCAAGGGGGCAGGTTTTCAGACTTGGTGCTGCCCTGCAGCACAATGCTCAGTGGTTGTGGCACTGCCAGAGGGGCCATCAGCCTGCTGGTGGGAGCCCTCCCCACTGTTTTCTAAAAGACAGGAGGTTGGTGTCTCCCATTTTGCTCCTGTGTAAATTGGGAGCAATGCTGCTGCTCCTGCTGAGACTGGGAAGGAGAAATTTGGCCCAGTGGCTTTTCTTCTTCCCACTCCCCCCAGCTACGTATCTGCAAACAGCTGTAGGAAGAGCCAAGATCATTAGCTGGAAGGATCAGATGAGATAGTTTCTTAAAAGGATTGTCTGATTTCTCTATTGATCAGCCTGATTTAAAAGGGGGAGCTGGGTCAGAGGGCATAAATTATCATTGAAGGAGGGGTGAAGGCCTCAAAGGCTGTGCTGCACTTAGCTGCAGTGCTGAGGAATGTGTCCCTCGGCAGGGACGTGCAGAGCTGAGCTCAGTGGCTGCTGGCCAAGCTGGGTCTCCTCCACGCCGAACTGGGAACCGAGTCAAGGGAGGTGCATTTCAACTTGGTGAAAGAGCCTCTCGCCGCCAAACTGGTTTCTGCAGCCCCCGCCGGTGTCACAGGGGAGGGTGTTTGGGGTCGTAGAGGGAAAGGGTGCCATGTGTGGCCTCACTGGAAGTTTGGAGTGTGATGATGGTTCTGGGGAGCCTCGGGGTCTTGCTGACTGCAGGCTCCCTCCCTTCCCAGGGGGAGGATGCTGCCTCCCCACTGAGACCTGCGACCTCTCCCTGGCTTTTCCCCGGCTCCCTGTGTGGTCTCTGGCGAGATGTTGAACCACGGGAGGTTTCTGCCTCCCTGGCTATAAAATGAAGCTAATCTGCAACCTGAGGTTGCTGCTTTCCCCGTTCTTGTGATCGCTGCCCCGGGGCTCCCACATCTCCTGCCACCAGAGTCACAGGACTTGCAGCCTTTGCTGCGGCCCCCTCCGGCTTACGGGAAGAGAAGTGGGAAAACATCCAGAGAAAACAAGAAGCTGCAGGAGCAGTTGTGGGATGGTGCAGCATCCTCAACGGGGTCTTTGCGCCCTTTCCAGCCCTGATGTGGTTTGTTCCTCTTTTGCTTCTGGCTGTGCTAAAATAAAACTATGCCAGAAATGTGATTTCTGGAACATCACTGGGATGAAGACTAACAGAGCCATTCCCAGGGGCTGTGGGCAGGCCCGAGGTGCCCTGGAGCAGCTCCATGGGGGAGGATGATAGAGCCATACCACTGATGTCCCCAAGCTGGGGATGTATCCCAAAGGTGGGTTCATCTGTCCTTCCCTGGTGCTACTCCACACACCAGCAGTGCCAGGGGTGCAGCCAAGGCCTGGCCTCTCCTTCCTGCCCTCCCGTGCACCCTGTCCCCCTGCCTGAAGGCCACTGGGGGACATCAGCAGCAGTTGATGAGCAGTTCCCCACGGCTCGTGGCAGCTCAGCTCTCACTGAGCAGGGCAGCATCAATTCCAGGCGTTGGCCCTCCTGGCACTGCTGCGGTCGCGGCCCCCGGCGGCTGGGGCGGCATTATCCTGGAAATGTCACCGAATGCCAGAGCCGCCGGTGAGCGCCAGGACGCGGCGGGAGGCAGTGACTGGGCGTGCTGGCATTGGCTACCATTTTAGAGGAAATGCGGAGCGGCGGGTAATTATTTCTCTTTCTTAATTGAAATTTCAGCCTCAGTGGTTTGCGAGAGCGGGTGGGAGAAGGAGCACAAGGGGAGCGTGACGGGAGGATGGGGCTCAGCGCGGGCCGAGGGGGAGCACGAGCACACCAGGGTGGCAGAGCATCTCCCGGCACCGCCAGGAAGGGATTCCCACAGCCTGCAGCCTGCTCGTGGCTGCAAATTAAAACCAACCCCTAAAAATGCAGATATTTAATTTTTTTTTCTTATTTTTTTCTTTCAGGCAGGGAGCGGGGGGGGGGGGGGGTTTTTTTTTTTCTT
>NW_009954229.1:1433650-1435204 GCF_000747805.2 Chaetura pelagica | reverse complement strand
CCCGGCCGCAGCCGCGCTCACAGGCTGTCGAGCCCGCGCTTCCAGGCACGGGGCCCTGGCAGGTGGCAGGAGGGCCAGACCCCGATGGGATAACCAGGATCTGCTTCGGCTCCAAGGCGTAGAAACACAGAGTAGTTTGGGTTGGAGGGGACCTTTAAAGGTCATCCAGTCCAAACCCCCCTGCATGGGCAGGGACACCTCCCACCAGCCCAGGCTGCTCCAAGCCCCATCCAACCTGCCCTTCAACACTGCCAGGGATGGGGCAGCCACAGCTTCTCTGGGCAGCCTGGGCCAGGGTCTCACCCCCTTCATAGTGAAGAATTTCTAAATTTCCCCTCTTTCAGTTTAAAGTAATTCTGCCTCATCCTGTCACCCTGTGGCCATGTAAAAAGTCCCTTCCCAACTTCCCTGTAGCCCTTTCAGGCACTGGAAGGTGCTCTATGGTCTTCCTTGAGCCTTCTCTTCTCCAGGCTGAACAACCCCAACTCTCAGTCTGTCACCAGAGCAGAGCTGCTCCATCATCTTTGTGGCCTCTTCTGGACTCGCTCCAACAGCTCCATGTCCTTCTTACACTGGGGGCTCCAGAACTGGATCCAGCACTGCAGGGAGGTCTCACCAGAGTGGAGCAGATGGGGAGGATCCCCTCCCGTGACCTGCTAGTTATGCTGCTGGTGATGCCCAGGACACAGTTGGATTTCTGGGCTGTGAACACGCACTGATGGCTTGTGTTGAGCAGGGACACATTGATGGCTTGTGTTGAGCAGGGACACACTAAGCACCCCATACCATGGCTGGGTGTTGGGCATTCCCACGGGGGTCCCTTTACTGGCAGCCCCCCATGCCTGATGCCAACGCATCAATGCATCCCGTGGTCGAGGAGATGCAGCCCTTAGCACTGTGCCAGGGTGGGCAGCAAAGCAAAATGCTGTTGCTTTGGGGAAACTGAGGCACGGGGCAAGCTGGTGGTGTGTGAGCCGCATTCCTGGCCTTCAGGTTTGCCATAGCTGCCATCACAGGACATGTTCCCCTGGCCAGGAGGTGGGAGCTGGTGGCGTGGCAGACTGGAGGAGGCCGGAGGCTGTCCAGGGAGGAGAAAGCAGCTCTGTGGTGAACAACCTCATCAGCGTTTCCTGTCTCACGGTGGAGAAATCGCATGTGGTGAGAGGCTCTAAAAATAGGCTCGGCAAACTCCTAGCCACATTTGCAGATGTTAAAGGTAAAGCCAGGAAGAAAAAAACAAACCATCCCCAACCTTAAACCCTCGGTGTTGCTGGTCCCGGCTCAGAGCTGGAATGACCGTGGAGGAGCCAGATCAGAGGGCAGCAACCCCTGGATGGGCTGAGGCACTGTCTCATGAAGCCTCTGTGTCCCCACGGAGGGAGCCAGGGAGGACATTAGGAGCAGGAGCACGTAGCAGCAGGCTCTGTCTAACAGCGCTGCCGCCTGACCCTGATTTGTAGCGGGGCTGAGCAGGGAGGTTGGCTGTGGAGTTACAGCCCTTCCCGCCGTAACAGCCCGCCCGGCCGCGCGCGCGGGAGGGTGGGGGTTGGCAGG
>NW_009954229.1:1427339-1432923 GCF_000747805.2 Chaetura pelagica | reverse complement strand
TTCTCCCCGTGGTGCTGGTGGTGCCTGGCTTGGAGGCAGGCAGGCCTGTCCCTGTCCCTGCTGGCTCTGCGGCCCCGAGTCCGACGTCATGCAGCAGGTGCTGCCATCCCCTCACCGCCTGCCCCTGTGTCACATCGCCAGGGATGGAGTAATTTGGGGACAGTAGCCAGGGCTTCCAGGTCCTCTCCCAGCCTACATGTCAGCTCCCCAGTGGCATCCAGGGGATGTTGTTTCACCTCCCCAGTCTCCGTCAGGGCAGTGACAAACTGTCAGAGGATGCTGACCTGGTGGTTACAGAAGTGTCCACATCTACCACCCCTGGGCTGTGGTGATCTCCACATTAGGACAGATGTGTCCCACTGCTGTTTGTCCCCAGGGACTTGCAGAGGCAAAACTGATCCCAGCAATGGAAATACAAATCCTGGAGTGTTGAGCCAGGCCTTGGCGTCGTGGTTCTGGTCCCTGGAGGGCTGGAAGGGTGTTCTGCCTGCGAGAGATTGAAGAGCTGGCACTGCCTGCAAGCGTTGCTCCGTGGTGCTCTGTCCCTGCGCCAGCTCCACGATCCCAAGTGGGAGAGAGTGAGAAACCTTTAACCTTGCAGACCTGGAAGGGTGACTCAGATGTTGTGGCTGAGTTCAGGGTGATGTTTTGGATCATCACCATCCTTTACCTGCAACCCCAGAGGGGAAAAGCCACCCTTCTGAGTTTTACTTAGCTAAAAAACCTCAGAACTAACCCGCAAACAGAGACAAGCTGAGTGGTGTCTATCAGAGGGATGGCTGGGGCACCAGGGAGCAGCACTGGTTCCCAAGGGTCTCTGTGGGCAAGAGCTGGCCATGCTGAGATCAGTGTTTTGGCAAAAGGCATCACCTTGCCAGTAGGAATAATAACCAGGAGGGGGAGGGGGCCGGGGCAGGCAGACAAGCAAATCCGTTTTATCAGACGCCGCATATTTTATGAAAGCACATTTCAGCTCTTCAGCCTTGGAAAGCTTTTCATACCCTTTAATTTTCTAATAAAAAGGAATTACGTTTGCTGAAAAGCTAGTAACAAGATTCGCTGTCATTGTCTTTTGTACAGGCCATAATTCCTGGCTTGGGCTCCTGCCTGCAGCCCCATTGTGTGGTCCAAGGTGTGGGTCCGGTGCTGGCAGGGGGGGCCACAAGCTTTGCTGGTGGGAGCTCATGGCAGTAAGCTGGTGGTGCTGGGGGTGTTGGTTTGCACCTGCGGTGGTGCCGTGGACCAAACTCCACACTGAGCTGTCTCCAGTGCACCCAGACCCACAGGACCCTTCCCAAACTCCATCCAGGCTGGGAAGGTGTTTTGTGACCTCCCAGAGGATGGGGGTTTGGGAGGGACAAGGTGGGAGTGGTGCTTGGTGCATCCCAGGCAGCAGCTGGTGCCTCCCCCCACAGCATCCCCCACACAGCTGTAGGGGGGGGGGTTCCCCATGCCTGGCAGCCAGTGGGCAGGGAGGAGAGCTGCCAGTCCTGCCATCCCACTTGTCACATCACCTGTCACAAGGTTTTATTCCAACAGGGAACTGGTGGGGATTCAGCATGACGCCATCCAGCACCGATCTCTCCTTTGGGTGTAGAGAGCAAGTACAGAGGGGAGTCTTTCTGGGGTGCTGCTTGCATCAGGTGGGGTAAGGCTGGAGTAGGAACCTTGCATTGCACAGGTGGAACTGCTGGCAGGTCCCAAGGTCTGGATGCATTGGAGTGGCTGCTCCTCTCTGGAGGCTCTGGCTCCTGCTGATGGCTCTGCCAGGACATCTGTCCCTGGCTGTGGTTCAAGGACTAACCGTCCTGTCCTCCATTGGGAAAGCCATCTCCAAAATCCCAGGGACTTGACAGCTGCTTATGGGGTGGCAGGGAAGGGCAAGCACTGGAACAGGTTCTCTTCCCAACACTGTCACCTCAGCAAGGGACGTGCTGCTACCAACTGGGGTGGCTCTTGAACCAAAAACCAGGGAATTGAACTGCTGGGGTTTTGGCCTTGTAACCATGAACTCAAGAGCGGTGCAAGACCCCGGCCAGGCTGGTGTCAGGGAGACACCTTTCCTGGTATTTGATCTACCCTCCTGGCTGCCTGGGGGCACCCCTGAGATCCCACCAACTCTGGGCTGTGCCGGCGGGCAAAAGCGGGTGCCAGGCAGCAACGCTGCGGCACGGCTGGGGCCAGCACTGAGAGCCACCATCTCCTCCCAGCTCCCCTCAAGCCCCCAGCACGTCGCAGGCATCCCTTGGCAGACCCACTTGTTCCTGCGTCCCTCCCAGGGGGCCTTTCTCCCGGAGCACTGGAGCTGTGGCTCTGCTGTTGCCGCTGCCACGCGGCGCTGGAGCCGCGATGCCACAGCCACCCGCGTTCCCTCTCCCTCCGAGTTGCTCATTTGAAGTTTCATCTCACCGGCTGTTTTTGCGCAGGGGGGAATGCAAAACCAGCCCGCAAACACCAATAAATATCTCCTACATCCTTCCCCCTCTCTTCCATCCTCATTTTCATTCTTACTTCCCAGCTGGTTTTGGGGGGGAAAGACGGGTTTTCAAAGCTTTCCGTAAACGTGTGTAACAATAGGAAGCTCTGCCTTTTACCCTGCGGCCGGCACAGTTTTAAATGAGGTCCCAGGTAGTCATGGTTACCTCTCCTCTTCAGTAAGAGATGACTTTTATTTCCTGCCTTTTGTATTTGCACATCTCAGATATACATTCTCCTAAACTGTAATTGGTATTCACGGATACACAGGGACATGGGAGCGAGCTGCCACGAGAGGGGAAGAGCCAGATGGACGCAGGGGGTGTCAAGGTCTCCAAGCTCCCAAACATCAGGAAATCTTAATTTCAAGTCATTTTTCCTCCCCTGGCGAGGGCGGGGAGAGGCAGACCTGCCTCTCTGCAGCCTCAGGGCTTGTCCTGATCCCACCTCCCTCACAGCATCTCAGTTAGCCTAGATGCTGCTCTGGGATTTGGGATTCACCCTGCTTCTCCTTGTGGAAGGGCTTCCCGGTATCCTGCATTGCCTCCCATGCATCCCTTCATCGTGCCAAGCCAGGATCCAGCTCAGGACCCAGTCCCGAGCAGGATCCTGGCTTCACAGGTGCAGGTTGTGGGGCATCTAACCCTGCACCCTTTCATTTTTGGAGGCAAGGAGGGAAAGCAGAGCACAGCCCAGGGAGCGGGCGCAGGAGAGAGAAGCGCTCAGCGATGATGGATGAAAGATCATAGCCTCATTCCACAGGATCATTGCTCTGAGTGTGGGCAAAGCTGTGTGTCCCAAGGGAACCATCTCCAGGATGCGTGTGAGCCTGTGTTTCAGGGCAGAGGGGATGGAAAGCCACATATTTTATGCTGTTTTTTTTTTTTTTCCTCTCTCTCTTTCTCTCTCTCTCTCTTTCAAGCACCAGGAAAACAAAAACCCAAGCTGTCTAATCAGAGACAAGCAGATTCCACCCACTTCCTTGGAAAACTTGCATTTGCTAGGAAATCATCTAGCTGCATTTACAGCAAGCAGAGTGCCCCAGCAGTAGCTCGTGCCTTTCTGGCAGGATGATAACCAGCGCTGAACAATTACTGCGCTGGAGCAGGAGCAGCAGACATATTGGCTTTTCTCAGCCAGCAGGAAAGAATTTGCAAAACTAAGCAGGCGACTGGAGCAGCTTGGATTTGCAGCTCTGGATGCGCCGTGCCGGGGATTCACAGCTCACCAGATTTGCTGGTGGCAGCATATCAGAGCCTCGCACACCGCATGCACCTGGGCTCCTGGTTACATTTATTCTTTTTGCTTTCATTTTTTCTTTCTTTTTTTCTTTTTTCTGCAAGGGAAGGGCCTGGTTTTGCTGCCTGGAAAAGGCCGCTGGTTTTTAAACACTCAGCCCCTCCCCGGTCTGTGTGAGGGCCAGTGGGGAGAAGGTGGTTTTCCCCCTTTTAATGAGAAAAATGTGTTCTTGTCAAGGAGGTTATCCTGAGAAAATAAAGCAGTGGGAAGAAAGGCAGCCAGCTCCATGACATTTACCTCTGCGGGGCTGAGATTGATGTGCAGCACCTGGGATCCTGCCCTGTGCCAGCCCTCAGCACCTCTGGGAGGAGCAGGATCAGTCCCAAGGCTCCTGGGGAAACCCTCCCAGGGCACAGCCCCAAATCTCCACTCAGGGCAAAGCTCCTTTGCTCAGTTACAACTCCAGGCAGGGATGTGTGGGATTGCTGGAGCAACTGCCATCCCACAGGAGGTTTTTTTTTTGGTCCTTTGGGCAAAACTCGTCCTGACTGTGGGTCACACATCTGCCCTTGGCTGCTGCATGGGCTGGGCACACGGGAAGCACAGAAATCCCTTCTTCACAGCCTTGCTGGATTTGGAGCCCAAATCCCTCTCCACCTGCTCATAGCATCCCCTTCCCTGCCACAGCATGTCCAAATGGGATGCTCCGATGTGGAAAAGTGGCACAGAAGGGTTTTGGCACAGATTCCCACCCTGCTCCCACTGTGGATGCCGCCTGGCAAGGATGGCAGGACAGAGCCTGGCCTGGGATACCCAAACCAGCCCTGCTCTGGATGCAAACTGCACATGGGTTTGTAACAGCAGCTGATGGAGACTCCAGTATATTAGCAGCATTAATTAAGTTACAAAAATTATGCATGTTATCAGTTATGAGACGACCTTTCGTAAACTCAGTTATTAAAGCAATAAAGCATGACCTGCTGGTCCTAACCAGTTTAATGGCGGCTACGAGCGCGGTTTCTCACAGAGCACTTTCAGCAGGTCATTAGCTGAGCTAGAAGGTAACGCGCGGAGCCGACGCGGTGCAGGCAGACACATCAGGGACACGGGGATGAGGGTCACCCATCCTTCTGCACCTCTTGCACGGGCTCTGGTGGTGGCTGGAGATGGTGACAGCTGTGAGGCGTCCTTGCCACTGTCACTAGCTCCAGCCTGGCTGTGTCATGCTGAATTCCCGGTGTCTCCAGGCAAACCCATCCCTGGGGTGCTGTGGGGCAGGTTTGGGGCTCGTGTCAATCCCTCTGCACCCAACCCTGTGTTGCAGGAGGGAGATGGGATGTTGTGATGGGGTCGTCCTGGGATTGCCAGCTGTGGCCTTGGAGCTGCTGTAGGATGGGAGACCCCAACCCTCCTTGGGGCTGGAGGAGGGATGGAGGGTCCTGGGTTTGCCCCTGCTGACTGGTCTTGGTATGTGAATGGTGTGCAGACAGTGCTGGTCTCAGTGTATAGACTGGGCTGGTCTCTGTGTATGGACAGTGCTGGTGTTGGCATATGGACACTGTTGGTCTTGGCATGTGGACACTGTTGGTCTCTCTGGACTGAGACCCTGATTCAGGGGTGTCTGGGCTGGAACCTACACCCCCACCATGCCCCCCTGCAGTACCTGTAGGGTCATGCCACACATCCAGGGACACCTGAGGGGAAGCCACTGAACCCGGACCACCAGGTCTTGCTCCCTCCATACACCATTGCTGTTACCAAGCACATCTCAGCCAGGTGCCAGTGCCTTTCCTACCCACGGCTATGCCACGGTACCCAGACCCACCGCAAGCCACACTGCACTGTCAGCACCCCCAGCACCCCCCGAGCC
>NW_009954229.1:1425734-1427131 GCF_000747805.2 Chaetura pelagica | reverse complement strand
GGCCCACCAGTCCCTGCCCCCTCCACACACCATTGCTGTCACCAAGCACATCTCAGCCGGGTGCCAGTGCCTTTCCTACCCACAGCTATGCCATGGTACCCAGACCCACCGCAAGCCACACTGCACTGCCAGCACCCCCAGCACCCCCAGAGCCCCTGTCCCCATCCCTGCCAGCCATTTCCAAGCACTGACCCTCTCCATAAACAAAGGAGAGGGAGAGGGAGGGTGGCTGGCATGTTAATATACTCTCCCCCCCTCTTTTCCTCCCTTCATCCCTCTGGGAAAGGCCTTTGCAGATATAAGCAAACCTTGATTAAAAGCTGCCTGACAGGCAACGGCAGCAGCAAGCAGCAGGCAAGGAAGCTCTCCAAGTCCAAAGGGAGCTGCTTCTGCTGCTGCCGCCGCTGCCTCCATTCTCAGATGTCCCTGATCCTTTAATCAATCACAGCCACGGAAGGGAAGAGCAAACACCCGGTGCTGGGGCAGAGGTATGTGCACGCATTCGTTCCAGCCGCAGCCGAGGCAGCGGGGCGGCCCCTCGCCTTTGGCTGGAGGCGTGGAGCTGTCCCCGAGCTTGGAGCTGCTATTTATCTCAGGGGCTGTGTCCCTTGGAGGTCCCTGTGGGACCCCACACGGAGAAGGGGATCTTACGGGTGCAGGCAGCAGGATGGGTGCAGGCAGCATCTTTCCCGCATCTGCCCCTTCCCCGGGTGCTCCGGTGCAAAATGCATCCCCAGGGACGGGATGCTCCCTGCTCCCATCCCTCCAGCTGTGCCTGGGTAGCAGTGAGCAATGGGAAAATGGGATGTTTACAGATGGGGGACCCCACCAGGAAGCTGCTGGGATGGGGGTGCTGCAGTGCACCAGCCTGGGCGCTGGATCTGGCCAAACCATCCAGCCCTTGACAGCAAAACCTGGGCTGGGCACGTGGCGCTGCCCCCGCGGGTCACGGCTGGGCAGCCCAGGGAATGATCCCGTTGGGAAGCTCCATCCCGGGCTGCGTGGGGTGGGCAAGGGGCCCTCTCCAGCCCCGAACCACCGATGTGGGATGATTTGTCACCAAGCCCCGCGTGTCCCCGCGGGACGGGAGGTGCGGGCGGAGGGAAAACCGCGTCATCTTAACAAAACCCAGCAAACCCCTCCGTGTCCGTGCTGGGCTGGCAGGAGCAGGCAGGGACTGCGATTTTCTTTGCCCTTTTTCTTTTTATTTTATTTCTTCCTTTGCTTATTTTTAGCGCCGCGTCTCAATGCCCAGCGACGGTGCCCTGGGACGTTACCGCGCTGCCGGTCGGAGGAGAAGGTGTCTGGGGCAGAGCCGCTTTGACGCCGCAAACGAGTTTTTTTTCAGCCGATCTGCGGCTTAACGAGGGACCCGCCGCTCATGGGGGGCCCGGGGG
>NW_009954229.1:1422105-1425717 GCF_000747805.2 Chaetura pelagica | reverse complement strand
AGGGGGGGAGTGGCAGAGTTGAACCATTTGCACCGAATTTGTTGGGGCTCTGCAGGGAAGGGCCTGCCCTAAAGGGAATCCCCGGGTTTTAAAGCCTTTTTGTGCTGTTGGTTTTTTTAATAAGGTGGTTCTGGTTAATGGGGGGCTGAGCCTGTGCCGGGCTGGATCGGTGTCTGGTTGGGGCCAGGGTGGAGGGCAGGTGCCTGTGCCACTGGGGACATGCAGGGGTTTGGTGTTTCCTGGTGGTTACTGGGGGATGCCAGAGCATCTTCCTCAATCTTCCTTCCCGGAGCGGCTTTTTGGGAAGGGTTGAGTGGTTTCCATGCTGAGACATGCTGCACGGTTGTGGTTTTGGGCCTGCAAATGGTTTTTATCGCAGAGAGGCAGCCAGCAGAGACATGGGGACCTTGCTGGGGCCTGGGTGGGAGCCCACCAAGCTGGAGATCACCAGCACGGGCTGCAAATCCAGCAGGGACCCCATGGCTCGAATCCCCGGGTTTTAAAGCCTTTTTGTGCTGTTGGTTTTTTTAATAAGGTGGTTCTGGTTAATGGGGGGCTGAGCCTGTGCCGGGCTGGATCGGTGTCTGGTTGGGGCCAGGGTGGAGGGCAGGTGCCTGTGCCACTGGGGACATGCAGGGGTTTGGTGTTTCCTGGTGGTTACTGGGGGATGCCAGAGCATCTTCCTCAATCTTCCTTCCCGGAGCGGCTTTTTGGGAAGGGTTGAGTGGTTTCCATGCTGAGACATGCTGCACGGTTGTGGTTTTGGGCCTGCAAATGGTTTTTATCGCAGAGAGGCAGCCAGCAGAGACATGGGGACCTTGCTGGGGCCTGGGTGGGAGCCCACCAAGCTGGAGATCACCAGCACGGGCTGCAAATCCAGCAGGGACCCCATGGCTCGGGGAGAGCCGAACTCATGGTGGCACTGGTTTTGGCAGCAGGCACCTGTGCGTGGGCTCTGCCAGCCCCCAAGCCCATTAGTAACAGATCTGTGTGGAATAACCCTGCTCATTAAGGTGAGCTGCCCCGGGTGGCAAAGCTGCTTTAGAAGGAAATGATACTCAGCTCCGGCCGGGCTGTGCCTGTGGAAATGGGGTGATGCACAAGCCCTGATGGAGAGAGACATTGTGGGACAGCTCAGCCTGGGACCCCCGGGAATCCCTAATCCTGGTGGGGACCATAGGGCTCCAGAGGGGCCAGGGGGTACTGGCAGTGGGGGACATGCCCCAGCCACCTCCTGGGGTCCAGCAGCCCCCATGTCCACCCGGGGTCTTGGCATGAGCCATGGAGTGGCTGGGATGTCTCCAGGTGTTGGAGGGGGGATGCTCCAGCGTCCCAGCTTCAGCCCCCTCCCCACTTCAAGTCCTTCCAATGGCACAGCTCCTACCCTCTGCACCATTGGTCTGGGGGAACAGAGGGGAAACCCCCTCACATCCACCCACCCTCCCAGTTTCATCCAGATGTCGCTGCATGTCCAGTGCTGGTAGTAGAGGTGTGGGGTCCTCCTCTGCTCCTCACCTCCTGCCTGACCCAAGGCCTCACTGAACTGGAATTAAATCCTACTAATTGCACACGTTTGGGATGTCAGGATGCTCCTCATGAACATTCAGGACATTGGGATGCTCCAGAGTCTGGGAGAAGCTGGAGGAAGGTGCTGGAGCTGCAGCCATCCTGAGCATCAGGCAGCTTTGGAGCCCATCAAAGAACATTGAGGGACACCAGGGAACACTGAGGGATGCCGAGGTCCTTTGCACAGCACCAGTGCCTGCGCTCACTGCTGTTTTCCAGGAAGGAGAGCTCAGTCTGGGAGAGGACACAGCAGCACCAGCCCCCCTGGATCCAGCTGCAGCATCCCCCCATGCCAGGGGCTGTGCAACCCTGGCAGCAGCTGGGGGGTGGGCAAATCAGACCCTTCTGGTTTTTGGCAGCGTGTTGCTAATCAGCACAACCCGGTGTGCACCGCCACGGGCGCACAGCTCGCTGCTATTTCAGGAGCCTACTTGAAATACACCTGCAAGAGGGGAGAGGAGCACCAGCAAGTAAATAACCCAGCAACCCAACGGAATAAAAACACTGGTGGGGGTGTGCGGGCAGGATGAGAAGAGATGCAGCGATTTAAGGAGATGAAAAAAAAGAGAAAAATGAAGTGCAATCTGGTGATTGAGGGGCTCGGTTCCAGTCGTGCCCCAGCTTTGTGCAGGGATGCTCCCAGGTTCCTGTGCTTCACAGGAAGACCTTGTCCTGATGGCCATATTAGGGGGGGTCTCGCTGTGTCCCTGGTGTGGGCAGGAGGATGGATGGAGCCCCTGCCCACCTCCCACCTCGGTGTGTTTACTACACACTGCCATTTGGCTCTTGCCTTTCCCTGCCGCCCCCTGCCTCCCCTTTTCTGAAACATTATAAATCAAACAGCTTAAAATGTAAAGCATCAAAAATTCTAAAACCTTCATCTATTATTAACTGTGACAGTAAATTCCACCTCTGAATGTTTCACATAGCAACTGTTACCAGGACTCAGCATCCAAAGCTGATGTTCCAGCAACTTTACATCACGCTGTGGTGCCAAGACCGGCCCAGCGAGACGCGCTGCCACTCCCAACACCCTTCCGTGGCATTGGGAACCCAGCTTGGATTTAGTCCTACCAGGATAGGAAGGGAGCTTGGCACCTGTGTGTTGGGGTGTGGAAACCAGTGGTGGGGGTGCCCCGTGATGGTCCTACCTCCATGATGGTCACGTAACCACCAAACTTTGTTAACTTTCACCATCATGTTATGTAAATAACGAACAGGAGAATGGGGGAGTTAAAGTAAATGGATAGAGGAGTGTTTTTTGCAGGGGATGGTGTTTGCTTTGCTTTGGGGCTGGTTGTGGTTGTGCCCCCCAGCTGGTGCCCTGCACCCCAGTGTGGCAGTGGGTCTCACTGGTGAGTTTGTGATGTGCCAGGTCCCCGTGGGGACTGGGAGCCATGTGTTCTTCGCCAGCGCTTGTTCACCTTCCCCACCTGGCAGCGCAGCACCGTGTTGTGCCCCACGTTGAGGTCATTTGGGTTGAATTTGGCTGTGCAGCAGCACAGGGAGCCTGGCTGGAAGGTGGGAGAGCCCCAGCTCTGCAGCTCCATGGGATGCTGAGTCTGGTCCTGTCAGAGCCTGGTCAGCATGCTGGCATCCCTGGTGCTGAGCTGTGACCACGGCGAGGCTCACACCTGCCTCCCCAACCACCCAACCCCCTCGGCAGTGCCCACCAGGACGTGCTGGGTGACCCCACACCTGGCACGGACATCCTGGCCTGGCCATCGCCCTTCCCGCAAATCCCAGTGGCTGCCCACGTGTCACTGGGATCTCTGCCATGTCGGCTGCCACCTCCCCGGGGACAGGCAGCAATTTTCCTGTTCTGAAGAAGCTTTTGAAGGTTTGAGTGAATCTGGGAAGCAAATCTAATTGGCAACCTGGTAATTCCTCAGGGGGACGTGTACTTTGGTCATATCTAAGTACATTCCAGCCAGTGTTTAAGACACCCTGAATCCAAACTTGGGCAGTCAAATACCAGCAGCTCTAAGCTCCTTATCTATTTCAGGCAGATTAACTCCTTAATCATCCCTTTTGGAAGTTCCCTGC
>NW_009954229.1:1421451-1422084 GCF_000747805.2 Chaetura pelagica | reverse complement strand
GTGGGTGTGAAAGGTTGGGACGGTGCCCACAGTGATTGACAGAGTCAATAACCAGGAACCAGGACAAGGCCTTTGGAATCGGCTTCCCCAGCTCACCTGCCCCTGTTATTTGCCTTGGGGATTTGGAGACGGGGAATGTATAACACCAAAATGATTTATCACACAACATTGAGCCTTGATTTATTATTTTCAACCCCTCGCATTCTTTTTTTTTTTTCTTTTAACCTCAATTTGTTGTTTTTTTTCCCAACCTCCTTTTATTCTTATTTTCCCTTTTTTTTCTCAGGGGATTCCTGCTCAGCATCCCCTAGCAGAGATTCCTCCCCCACCCCTCAGCCAGCAGGGGAGACCTGGCAATGGGAATGCTCATTTTTCCCCCTTCTTTCCTCCCCCCCAGCAGGCAGAGGAGGCCGTGCTGAGCTGTGGGGCCACAGCCTGGCCACTGTCACTCAGGGGAGTGTCGGAGCATTACGCTTCATTACCGAGCTGTCTGCTGCTGGCAGGAGATGACTTGGAGGGCAGAACCTGGCAGCAGCACAACCCAATTGGTCTCTGGTGGACAGACCTGGCTGCTGGCAGATGCTGGCGGACAGGACCTGGGGGGCGCCTGTGATCTGGGGGGGGGGGGGGGGG
>NW_009954229.1:1418701-1421441 GCF_000747805.2 Chaetura pelagica | reverse complement strand
GGGGGGGGGGTTGTTTTCCATGTGGTCACTGAGTCTCCAGCTTGGTTGGTGCAGTTTGGCACAGGGAAGTTCTGTTCTGAAAGCAGAGGCAGGAGGTGCTGCAGGAAGGGAGATGGAGCAATGCCCCCTGTAACCTTAGGTGCCAGTGAGTCACTGGGACTGGAACGACTGGTGATATTTAATATTGCCCATCTAAAGCATGGGCATGAATGTCCCCATGTGCCTGTCAGTGGGGAAGGGACACGGATGCACTGGTGGCAAAGCCCCATCCCAGAGAGGGAGCAGGAGCATGGGAGGGGGATGGGGCACAGCCAAGGCAGGACGTTCAGGACTCCAACATGGAGCTGGGACACAAGCCTGCTCCTTCCCTATGCTCCCAGGCTGGCATTTCCCAGCCTAGTGGTGCTGCCTGGGGACAGGAGCCCCAACACGGTGCACAAACCCAGACCACTAGAGGTGCAGAAACTGAGGCACTTCTGGAGAGTGGTCCTGGTTCTGCATTCTCCAGGTGGGGTGCAGGCCAGCTCCAAGCCATGGTGCTGGGCATCTGGCAGGTCCCACTGCTGGGTTTGCTGTGGTTTTGCTGGGCCAGAGGGCTTGGTGGGTGCCTGTGGTGCTAGGTGACGGGGGGACCAAAACTGAACAATGTCCCACCACTCACCCTGCATCAGTCAAGCAGGTCACTTTGTCATAGAATGCAGTCAGGTTTGTCAAGCATGATTTGCCTCTGGTAAATCCACATTGGCTTTTCCCAATCACGAGGGTCCCTATATGAGGGGTCGTAATAATGATTGGAATGGTTAGTTATTGTTGGAGTCACAGAGAGTCGGGCTGAGAGCTGGAAGGGAGGGAGGAAGGAAGAAAGATCCCGACCTGTCATCTAGAAAATAATTAAAGAAGAACAGGAGCATGACGAGACGTGGCCACCAGCACCGTGCTGGTGACACAGCACTGCCAGCTTGCTTGGAGGCTGGAGGGTTGGCTGAAGGTCACCGTGGTGGTGAGTGGCCTGTGGCCACCCCATGGCTGTGGGTGCCCCACACACAGGCTTGTTCTGCCCATCCTGGCCACCATCAGCCTGTGCTGGCAGTGGTGGGATTTAGTGTGGAGGCTGGAGAGCCGAGTCCCTCCATGACCTCCACGTTTCCAGCCTCATGTTTCCCTCTTCCCATCAGTGCCAGGAGGTTGATGTCAATCCCCTTGCCGAGGAGCAGGAGCACACGGCACCTCCCTCCATGTCACTGCTGGTGATGGGTTTTGCTCCTTCAGAGAGGGAATTTGCTCAGGAGGACTCAGGCTGAGCACTGAGCCTCCAGCCTTTTTTTTTCCTTTTTATTTCCCCTTTTTCTCCCCTTTTTTTTCTTTTTCCCTTCTTTTTTTTTTTCCCTTGTTTTTTTCTTCCTCGCCTTTCTTTCCTTTTTCTCTCCTTTTCCCCATTTTTTTCCCCCTTTTTTTTCTTCCCTGCCTTTTAAAACCCTTTCCTGCCAGCTGGCATTTTCCAGCAGCAAGGAATAAAAAAACCACAGCAACTTGCTCTGACTCCCAGGACCTCCCCATCCTCCCTAACCCAACCCTCTGCCAACCTCCCAAGCCTGGTATCAAGGACCCAGCACCCCCCCACACACACACACAGAGCACCTTCCTCCAAAAATAAAGGAGGAAAAACCAAAGGAAGAGAGAGGATGAAGCTGCGGATGGGCCGGATTTCCATGCAGGGGGATGAGGTTGGGGAGGCCACAGGCTTCCCCTGGCAAGCCAGGGAGAAACCAGGGCCAGCAGAAACGTTGAGTCATGAGTGTGGTTTGCAGGCAATGGTGGGTGTTGTTTTTTTTTTCTCATTCCCCGAGTAAAATTCCTCACTGGGGAGGAGCAGACCTGGAAGGGGTCAGCAGGGATAAAGGATTGTGCCTCCCCCCCGAGATGAGGCATTGACCTGAATCTGGTTGGGATGCACCCCATTGCACTGGGGAATCCCCTAGGCATGTCCCCCTCTCCAAACGCCCCTGAAGGGAGGGGACCTGCCTAGGGAATTTCCCAGTCTGGGTGGAGCAGCATGGGCGGGGGGGGGGGCTGAAGGAGATGGGGACCCTGTCACTCCTCCTCACTACCCACATCCTTCCCACCCCCGTGTAAAGGGTGGCGCGGCCCCAGCTCCATTTATCATCATCTGTGGGCAAGTGAAGTGTGGAGGGAACAGCTGCTCTGGTCGGCTGAGCGCCGAAAGGGGGGGGAATGTGGTGATGGAGGAGGGGGGAGCAGAAGGCTGGGCCTGTGGGTACCCCCTCTCCCCGTGGCGACACTGGGATGGAGCACTGGGGTTGTGGGAGGTGATGGGGGGGATTGGGGAGAGGGTATGTTAATGGGGGTGCATTGGAGAGGGGGTA
The DNA here is from genome assembly GCF_000747805.2 of Chaetura pelagica. Taxonomy (NCBI): domain Eukaryota; kingdom Metazoa; phylum Chordata; class Aves; order Apodiformes; family Apodidae; genus Chaetura; species Chaetura pelagica. The sequence goes on along the minus strand of NW_009954229.1, from coordinate 1,419,057 downwards.
TCTCAAAGGGGTTTATTGGGGAGGGGGTGTGTTAAAGGGGGGGTGTCTTAATGGGGGGCACTCGGGGGTGCATTGAGGGGGGGTGTACCTGAGGTGGTGCCCAGCCCCTTCGACCCGGGTGCCACCTCCCCTTGCCAGGCACCAGGGGGTGTCCATGGGGTGCAGGGATAGAGGGACAGCCATTAAGGGTTACCCCCTGCCCTGGGCCAGCCCGTAGGTCCCTCTTCACTGCCAGAGGGGTGGGTCTGTCTGTCCTCCAGTTCCTCATTCCCAGCTCCTGGGGCAGGATGCCCTTTCCTGATCTGTAAACTCCCCCCCTCCCCCAGCTCCCCCTTTCTCTTCTCCCTTAATAATCC
>NW_009954229.1:1414874-1418516 GCF_000747805.2 Chaetura pelagica | reverse complement strand
CCCTGCTGCTATTTTTAGTTGCTGAGCCCTTGTTGATGGCGCGGCGGTGAAGGAGCAGCAGGAGGAGCAGCCGGGCTGGGGGCGCCGGATCAGGCCCTGTGGGATGAGCAGCAGCTGGGATGTGAGGCCTGGATGAGGGGGGCAGGGGATGCCCCCTGCCCCTGAGGATGCCCCCAAACTCTGAGGAAGCCCACTGCCCCTGAACATGCCCACTGCCCCTGGCACCAAAGTGTCAAGGGTCTTGGGTGCTTACCGAGGGTCCCCTTCCATGGAAAGTCCTGGGCTGCCTTCAGAGAGCTCTGGATCCTGCCTTGCTGTGTCCCTGCCAGCCAAGGGGAAGGGGGAGGAATGGGGGGAAGGCAGGGAAAGAAGGAGGGATGGAGGGGGGAGGAAAATAACACCAAACCCAGCCACACAGCACAAAACCTCCCCAGCAGCAGGCAGGCTGTGCTGGCCTGGCAGTGCCGCAGGTGCCCCGGCTCAGCTCCCAGCACCAGTCCCTGGCACCGGGTCAGCCCCACTTCTGCAGCCTGGCCTGGTGCACTGCAGCAAGGTCCTGGGTCATGCACTGGTGCTGGGAGGGGCAGGAGGTCCTGGCATGTCCCCGAATGGTGACGCTGGGGCTGTGCTGGCAGCTGTGGGGCCAGCTGGGTTGTCCACAAGTCTCTGGGGACCAAGGGATGCTCCAGGGGTGGCCATAGCCAGAGGTGAGTGTGGCTCCTTGAGTTGTGGGGACAGGATCACGCTGTCTGCAGGCACCATAATGGCCCCATGTCCCCGCCTCTTCCGACTGATGCCCTGGGGACCCTTCCTGGAGACCCTTGCCACAAGCCCTGCCTGCAGCCATGGAGGCTTTGCCAGGCCCCTGAGGGTGAGTGTCTGGCTGCAGCCATGTGCTGACAGTCCTGTATTGATTCCCGGGGTGGGGACGGAAGGAGCCAGGCTGGAAACATCTTTGGAGCTGGGAGAGCATGTCCGGCGGGGGGAGTGAGTGTGCAAGGCCCCTGGGATGCGGGAAGAGCCATAACCTTGCTGCTGTCGACAGCTTGATTTGATGCCATGAAAGCGTTTGCTCGGAACAGGAGGTGACATCTGTTAGAGCCCTTCTCAGCAAAGCCACAGCAGAGCCCAGGGTGCTGCTGGTAATGAGTGTATCCCCCTCCTGGCCCCCAATGGCAGCATCTGTCCCCTGACACTGCCTCAATGCCCGTGGCCTGCAGGGAGATGGGGGCTCCAGACAAGGTGCCTTGCTCAGCATAGGACTTTGGATGGGATCAGATGGGGAAGGAACAGGCATCCCAGCTGCACTTCTGCCTCACCCAACCCCTGTGACCCCTGTGAGAAGATGCCCAGGGTGCAGGATGAGCCGCAGCCTTGCCAGGCACTGGGACACAAGGGGTATCTTACAGGCACAGCCATGGCCTGGTCCTGCCCCAGGGCTTCCTCCCACCCACACCCACGCACACAGCCTGTGTGCACAGTGCTGCACACCCCACGTGCAAGCACAGCCTGCAAGTGTGCAAACCCCGTGGGTGTGCACAGCTCTGCAGGCCAGTGGGTGACCCATCCCCTTGCATCAGGTGCTTCTGCTCAGCCTGGCATTGTCCCAGCTGTTTGGAAAATGAACAATAATTAACTAATAATGATAATTAATAATAAAAGACAAAGAGAGGGGGAAAAAAGCTCCCCTTTTAAGCACCAGCCCAGGGTCTTCTCAAGCTGATTTCATTTTTCAAACCTGCTTCCACGTGGAGCAAGGGGCCCTTTTCTGCCTTTAATTTTCTCGCTGCTGCCCCAGGGCTGCCCCAGAGGCCTGGCTTTGATTTTGCTGCCTTTGTTCCAGCAGCCCCAGCACAGGACAGGGCAGCACCACGCCAGGTAGGGGCTTTCATGCTGTCCTCACCAGATTTTTCTTTGGCCTGTCTTTTCCTTGGGGGTCTGGGCTCTAACCACAGCCCGTGCAGCCTGTGAGGTGATGGGGGATAGGGAGGACACAGTGCTGGGCTGAAATGGGTAGTCTTGTCCTCCTTGTTACACTCATCGCCTTAATGAAGGCAGAGGGGACAGCAGCAGGGTCACCACCATGGCACAGTGCCAAGGGAGCAGCACTGGGGAAGCCCCCAGGGATCTGCAGGCCCTTGAGGCTCCCAGATCTCAAACCACTGCCAAAACAGGCTCATGTTCACCTCCGTGCTTCTGACCCACAGGTGCTGGAGATAAGCAGGATGTGTCCCTGCTGTAACCAGTCCCTTCATTAACCCACTCAAGCCACTCAGCTGCTTCCAAGCTCAAATTGGTGACCCAGGTGTTTCCCTGCACCTATTACAAGTGGGTCTGGGAAATTAGGGTGTTTAATGCCAATGATGGGAAGGCAGCTTCCAGATGGGATCACACTGGGGCTGGGGGGGATCGGCTGGGGGCTGCAGGAGGCAGCAGCAGGCAGAGATGGGCAGAGCCAGCAAGTTGAAATGACTTTTTTTTGCAGCAGAGCCTGCAGTTCTTGCCCTCCACACTGCTGATTCCAGTAATTAGTCTAATAATTAAAACAGAATGGTGATAAGCAGGGTGTTGGGAGGGGCCGGTGAGTTCCCAGTGTTCCTGGGGAGGGCATGCGAGGATGAAGGGTGAGAGCACCACAGCTGGGAGACCCTGACATGGTTCAGTGGGTCCCAGAGACGTGTTGGGCAGGTAGGGAGGGGGTTTTCTTACCCTGCAGAGCTAGGGTGGGCAGCAGAGCTGGGAAAGATCTCAGCTGAAGGGAGACTTGGAGACCCCCAGGGCCCCAGCCTGCAGCCACCCTGTTGTAGAGCGGGGTGATGCAAGGACGTGATGCAAGACAACGCTGCCATGCGGGACGCGGCAACATGTAGCCAGCTGCTGTGACCTAGGGCAGTGCAGGGCAAGGTGAGGGGACATAGGGGGAGGCAATGCCAGGTGACATGAGGTAGGGCAGTACAAAGCCATGCAAGGGCGGGTGATGCAAGGCAGGGCAATGCAGAGCAATGCAGTGCAAAGCAGTGCAGTGCAATGCAGGACGATGTGATGTGATGCAGGGTGACATGTGTGATGCAGGGCAGTGTGATGCAGGGCAGTGTGATGCAAAGCCACACGTTGCTGGGTTGGTGCAGGGCAATACAACGTGCCACAGGGCGATGCAGCGCAAAGCAGTGCACTGCAGGGTGATGCGAGGCCGTGCAGCGCCAGGGGCTGTGCTGCAGGGCACTGGGCAGGCAGGGCAGCACCAGCAGGGTGATGCCCCAGCAGCCGAGGTGATGTCCCTACGGTGCCAGCGATGCGGCCCCTCTCCATGCACGGCCGCGCTCCCTGGCCCTGCCGCGGTGGCCGATGCTTCATTTGAATTCTCGCCTCTCTCTCTTCGCAGATAACGAGCCCGCGCCATGCAGTCCTTTCGAGAAAGGTGTGGTTTCCATGGCAACCAGCAGAGCTACCAGCCGACTTCACAAGATACATCACGCCTGGAGAATTACAGGCATCAAAGTCAGGCAGGGCCGAACTGCGAGCGGCAGAGGCTGGTGGCGAAGGAGTACTACAGTCAGCAGCAACTGCCATACGCAGGCTATGAGAACAGCGCGGTGGAGAAATACCACCGGGGGAACAAGCAATTAGCAGGGCAGCAGCTGC
>NW_009954229.1:1412197-1414006 GCF_000747805.2 Chaetura pelagica | reverse complement strand
GACGGGACGAGCCCTGATGCTCAATCTGGGAACTGCAAAAACTTGCAGAAGGAGAAGCTGCCTGAAAACCTGCTGTCGGACCTAAGCCTGCAGAGCCTGACGGCGCTCACCTCCCAGGTGGAGAACATCTCCAACACCGTCCAGCAGCTGCTGCTCTCCAAAGCAGCTGTGCCCCAGAAAAAGGGCATCAAGACCCCAGCGAGGACTCCCGAGCAGCTCAAGGGGCAGCACTGCAGCCCTGAGAGCAGCACCTACTCAGCGGAGCAGGTAGGGACCCCCCTATCCGACCCACTGAGCACCCCCCAGTCCGTCCATGCTGAGACACAGGATGCAGATTATCTCAGCGGGTCAGAGGACCAGCTGGAGAGGAGTTTCCTGTACTGCAACCAGAACCGCAGCCCTGCCCGCGTAAACAGCAACTCCAAGGCAAAGCCTGAGTCAGTGTCCACCTGCTCTGTGACCTCCCCAGATGACATGTCTACCAAATCAGATGACTCCTTCCAGAGCATCCACGCTAGCCTGCCCCTGGACACCTTCACCAAGTATGTGACCAATGAACGGGACTGTCCCCGGCTGCTCCTCAGTGCCCTGTCCCAGGAGGAGCTGGCTTCTGAGATCATTGTCCTGCAGGATGCCATCAGTGAGAAGGGAGACAAAGCCTGGGCCAACTCACCCATGTTGAGCAAGGAAGCCACCAAGTCCCCTTTCCAGATGGAGAACCACCGTCCCTGCCTGGACTCCATGCTGAAGGGTGCCTGGCCCAGCCAAGGTGACTCCAGCACACTCACTGAACCCCTCAAGCTGGACAAGGCTTCAGGGGCCAGCACGGGGAAGGACTTTGGTGAGGAGGTGTATGATGGTCAGCAGGTGGAGTTTGCTGCCACCAAGAACAAGGACGCACTGAAGGACACTGCCTCGCTGACCTTCAACTCCAAGCCCAGCATCCCGGCGGCAACCTCGAGCGCCGGAGCTGCCGGATACAGCTGCTATTCCAACACCACCGCTAACTCAGGGGGGTCTGAGAACGCCATGGAGCCCTTCGAGTGGCCAGAGGAGAGCCTGGGCGAGGCCTGCCTGAGGTGGAAGGAGCTGCAAGCCACCGACCTCCCCAAGGGCTTGTTCCCCAGCAAACTGGTGGGCTCCTGCAAGGAGAAAAAAAATGCCTGTGGCTTGGATCTGTGTGATGGTGAGCAGCAGGCCAAGAGTGAGCCAGCCCAGGACTTTAGCCAGCAGGCGATGGAGGAAGAAGAGGAAGAGACACTGACCTACGATGAGGCCACAAAGGCGGACAGTGAGAGGTGGCTGCAGGACACCCGGCACTGCTGCTCGACTGGGGACTTCAGTGAGATTCCCATCATCTCCTCGCCGGAGCTGAAGGAGTCAGACCTGGAGGCAGAGGAGTACTCCTCGCTTTGTGAGCTGGCCAGCTCGGAGCAGAAGTCGGTGACGTATGACGCCTCATCGCCAAAGCCCCCAGAGATACCTGCCGTGCTGTCCTCCAGTGATGTGCCGGTGTCTGCTGAGGAGACTGTCAGTGCGGTGGAAAAGGAGAGCTCAGCTTCTGCTGCTCGCCTCTCCGGCCAGTCTGTCATCCTGCTGGGCCCTGCCGTGGGCACAGAGACCAAGGTGAAGAGCTGGTTCAAGTCCTCCCTGCCTCACATCCAGCCCGAGGAGGAGAGCAGCAGAGGGGAGGTGTCCCACCCAGAGGCAGCCAATGCTGAATCCACCCCGTCAGTCACAGTGAAGCAGCTGCTCACCTCTGAAAACACACGGGGGAAAATGGAGCCGGTCTCACGGGGCAAGAGCCTC
>NW_009954229.1:1407061-1408445 GCF_000747805.2 Chaetura pelagica | reverse complement strand
TGCCCGCCTCTCCGGCCAGTCTGTCATCCTGCTGGGCCCTGCCGTGGGCACAGAGACCAAGGTGAAGAGCTGGTTCAAGTCCTCCCTGCCTCACATCCAGCCCGAGGAGGAGAGCAGCAGAGGGGAGGTGTCCCACCCAGAGGCAGCCAATGCTGAATCCACCCCGCCAGTCACAGTGAAGCAGCTGCTCACCTCTGAAAACACACCAGACGGCCAGGCAGAGGTGCCTAGCAAGAGCGCCCAGAGCCAAACACCCCGGTTTCCAGCCGAGGGTCTGCCAGCGCGCATGTGCACCCGCTCCTTCACTGCCCTCACTGAGCCCCGTGCTCCGGCACCGCTGGAGGCGCTGAAGGTCCCCGCGCACCAGGAGAAGCTGGGGAAGAAGCCGGCCTGTGGCGTCAAGCAGCGGGTGGCTTTCAAAGCCAGGAAGCGCAGCGGCCGACCAGTCCCCAAGGTGGTCCAAAACCCTGGTGATGCCACCCTCCTGGTGCCCAGCTTGGTGACAGTGGAGGAGGCAGCGGGACCGACACCACCGGAGGGGGACACAGTAGAGGTGGGGGAGAGGGACCAGCGGTCAATGATCCTGCGCTCCCGGACGAAGACGCAGGAGGTTTTCTACACCAAGAGGCGGCGGGGCAAGCGGGCTGCTGACGTCCGGCTGAAGAACTGCAAAGTGCCCAAGAAGCTCATCAACAACCACCTGCCGCCTGCCTTCAAGTTGGCAGCCCCAGGCAGCCCCCACAAAGAGGGGAAGGTGAACGCCAGGATGAAGCTCCCCAAAGCAGGGCCAGGGGTGGGGGGCAAGATGTCTGAGAGGCCCCTGCACTCTCTGAAGAGGAAGTCCACCTTCATCTCCCCCATCCCCGCCAAGAAAAGGAACCTGGTCTTGCGGAGCAACAATGGTGGCATGAAGGAGGAAAAGCCAGAGGGTCCCCCCAGCCTCTTCAAGAAGATGCCTGTGGCCAAGAAGGTGAAAGCCAAGCTGCCCCCCAAGAGCTCTGGTGAAGCCATCCCAAAGCACCCTCCACCGAAGGAAGCCCCTGATGTCTGCATCAAGATCACCTCCCGGGCAGCCTTCCAGGAGGCCACCAAGACCAAAGTGCTGCCTCCTCGCAAAGGCCGTGGCCTCAAGCTGGAAGCCATTGTCCAGAAGATCACCTCGCCCAACCTGAAGAAGTTTGCTTGCAAACCAGTGGCCACGGCGGCAGCGGCCACAGTGACCACCTATGGCACCTCCCTAAGCCTGGCAGGGGTGGAGAGGGAGCGGGCGGTGAAGCATGGCGGGGTGGCCCTGGGTGACACACGGCTGCCCAAGCCAGTGGCAGCACAGAAGGGTCCCGGCACACTGATGGCTGGGAAGCGCTGCCGAAACCCCAGTGGCCGG
>NW_009954229.1:1403971-1406013 GCF_000747805.2 Chaetura pelagica | reverse complement strand
CCCCGCCGCAGGAGCCGGCAGGCGACACTCAGGAGCACTGGCTGCACGAGGCCTGTGCCGTATGGACCGCTGGGGTTTTCCTGGTGGCAGGGAAGCTCTACGGGCTGCAGGAGGCCGTCAAGGCAGCTGCCGACCTGGTAAGAGCTTTACTGCCTGCCTGGCAAGTAATGGCATCCCAGGGTGGCATGTCCCACCGGCCTCCTCCAGCCAAAGCCACTCCCATGGCTCCAGCCAGGATGAAAATTAATAGGGCTTACCCAGGAGTATCTGGGCACAACAAGGCGTCCTGGGAGAGCAGGGCAGGTGTTGAGCCATGAGCCTTGCTGGCTTCCCTCAAGTTTTATCCAGTGTGGCTCTGTTAGCAGCCAAGATAGAAGTCTATTTGTGTTGTTATGTTTTGGGAGGGCTGCAGAGACCGCCCTGGGACCATAAGGATGCTGAGCCTGGTGGGTCACTTGTGTGTGGCCGGGGTTGGCTTGCACTGGGACAGACACAGCCTGACGAAGGCAGGATGGGAGAGAAAAAGGGGTACAATGTGTCTGATGCCACCATGATGGACAGCAGGGGAAGGGGAGCTGGAGGGAGGGGACAGCCCTGCTCTGCACCTCTCCCAGAGCGAGAGGAGCACGGGCACATTGAGCAAGCAAAATAGGGAGGATGCTGCTGGGAGACCACCATGGGGACATGGGGCTTTTGTGCTATGGGGAGGGAGAGGACAGCCACCAGCAGAGGCTGGGCAGGGGCCCCCCAGCAAGCCCCCTGCTACCAGCTGTGATTAGTCTGCATTCAGACTAATCCCCAGGTGTCTGTGCTTGCAGTGCAGCTTTGCTGAGGCGGGGGGTTCCCATCCCTGCTGCAGCTGCTGGGGATGGGGCAGGAGATGGGGAACATCATGGTCCTCCGCCACCAAGCCACAGCATGGCCCAGGCCGTGTCCCTTCACCCCGTGTCCCATGGGGGATGGCTGTGGGCTCACTGGCATCCAGGCGAGCGGTACAGCAGGTGGGAAACCAGTGCGTGGTTGCAGGTGGCCAAGCCAGGGGTACGGTGCCTCCCACCGTGTGCCGGTACCAGGGATGGATGCTGTCGGGGTGCTTTGGTCTTGCCCTGGGCTCTGACGGGGTCTCTCTGTCTCTCTGCATCTCTCCTTCCCTGCTGTGAATCCCCGGGTGTGTTTAAAGAAGTGCTCGAGCTGCCAGCAAGCGGGAGCCACCGTGAGCTGCTGCCAGAAGGGGTGTCCCCACACCTACCACTACGCGTGTGCCATCGACACAGGTGAGCTCGGCCACGGGGACAGGGCTGGGGGGACCCCCCCAGTCCCCTCTGACCCACCTGGTCATGGAGCCAGCTGCTCTGCAACACTTGAGGCCGCTGCTAAGGCCAGGGTGGGCTGGTGGCTCCCTGCCAGCTGGTGTGGCCGTGTCCCCTGACAGGGTCATGCCTAATGGTGTCTTGAGTTTGTCCAGCCTCAGCCGAAGCGTTCAAGCAATTGCACCCGTCACCATCTGGACCATGATGGTTTGTGGTCCTTCATGGTCCAGGAGCTGGCAGGAGGCCATGGGCTGGGGAGGATGCTGTGTCCCTTCTGCTTGGCAACAGCCCTCCCACTGTATGGTGACTCCCGTGACCCCGTCTCCTCTCCTTGCAGGTTGCTTATTAACCGAAGAGAGCTTCTCTTTGAAATGTCCCAAACATAAGGTAAGTGCAGAGCCCCCCTGCACACAACCCCTGAAATGCTTTGCAGCCCCTGGGGTAGGGGGACCTGCCTTCAAACCATGCTCCCCTGGGGACACCCTTCTCCACGGCATGGGGTGCTGTGGTGGGGCAGTGCATCCCATACCTGGGGGGTACCTCTACTGCTGGGCTGGGGGAGGAGGGGTGAGGATGGTACCACCCACGCACTGAGCAGGTGGTAGGTGATAATTAACCCCTGCTAAAAGCTCTGCATCTCAGGTGGGCGCCCAGTAATTTGCGGGTGGGTGGGGTGGGGTGGGCGCTGATGAGGACGCTCCCGGCTGACCAGATCCCGGGGGAACCCCCTCA
>NW_009954229.1:1402721-1403435 GCF_000747805.2 Chaetura pelagica | reverse complement strand
AAAAAAAAAGGAAAAAAAGAAAAAAAAAAAAAAAAAAAGGAGGAAAAAAAAGGAGAAAAAACGGCCTGCTGTTTGAAACACCACTCTGCTTTTCCGTTTTGTTCTTCCATCTCCTGTCTGCTCCCCCCCTGCCTGTCCCGGGGTGCCAGAGCCCCCCCCAGGCCGATGGGTGCCCACTGTGCTGCCCCAGCCCTGCTCCCTCCCTCCAGCCCCCAGCCCATTGCACCCACCACCCTCCCTGTCCCTGGGGTGCTGGCACTGCTGGGCTGGGGACACCCAGTCCCTACTCTTGGAGAGCCTACGACTCACCCTTCTCCCTCTGGAGCAGCTCTGTGGCTTCTCTCGCTGGGGATGGGCTTTGTTCCTTGTGCTTGTGCAAACCCCATGGCTCTGGGTGCAAACCTCAGTCTCTCTGTGCAACCACACACCCTCCCCCCCCCTCAGGGTTTTATCCTGGTGTAAGAGGGTGCCAGCACCCCAGAAATGGCTTTCCAGCTAGCAGCAGGGTCCTTGCAGGAGGAGGAGGAGGGCACTCACCCTCTGCATGGCCCTGGCCCTCCCCTCCCTGCCCTGGGTGCTGGGTTCACTCAGATCCTTCGGCTTTCAATTCCCTCTCGTCCACCTCGGTGGAGCTTTGGGGGGGGCTGCCCAGCACTGGGATCCCCCCCCCGCTCACATCTCTGTGGGGTGTCCTGCATGACCTCGCCCCCCCCC
>NW_009954229.1:1400953-1402675 GCF_000747805.2 Chaetura pelagica | reverse complement strand
GGTGGGGTGGGCACAGCACTGGCCCCATCCACCCCTCCCCTGTCCCCACAGAGCCAGCACTCCATGTCCCCTCCTGTTGTTGTGTCCCCTCCGTCCCACCCAGCCCTCACCCTCAAGGTTTGCTGGCCACAAAATGTCTGTCATTTCAGCAACTTCCCTTGGACACGGGAGCGAAAAAACATATATAAAAAATAGAAATAATAAATACATTTAAAAAAAAAAAGAGGGGGGAAAATAATAATAATAAAAAAATAACTTAAAGGAAAAAAAAAACCACCAAACAACCAACAATCCTCCCAGTGTCCCTGGCAGTGTTGCCTGAAATCTGGCTATTTTTAGTGACATCTTGTACATATGACTGTAAAATGGTAAACCGTGTGTATTATATATTGCCTCATTATATAGTGTATATATATGTATACATATACATATATATAATATATATGAAGACTGTAAATGTTAAGACTAGTGTTCTTATTAGTATATTGCTTCACACTGAAGATTGTGTGTAACAAGCTGTTTCTAAAAGATGTTTATTTTCCTTAAGAGTAAAAAACAGGTCATTGCATTCAGAGCGTCAATAAAGATACAACGATTGTTTTGGAAGTACGTGGCGCCCTGCTCGTGGCCTCTCTTTCTCCCCAGGGGCTACTGGGGGTGCCCTTTGTCCCCAGGTGCCACCTGCACCCGAGGGTCTGGCTGTAGGGCTGGGGTATTGGGGGGAGAGCAGCACCCCCAAGTCATCTTGGGGTAAGGAGGGAGTGTTTGGGGTGCTTTGGCACCCGGTGTCCCCATCCCTGCCACCTTTGTCTCCCCTCCCCATCCTCTGCAGTCCTCCCCTGTGGGGGGCAAGCAGGACCCAGGGGTGGGGGGTCCCCTTGCTCTGTGTTTCCCCCAAGTTTGGTGTCTGTCCCCAGTCCCCCAGGCCAGCACACACCAGTATAAATAATCAGCTTTAATTGTCTGTACAAAACTCTCCAACTATGAAAATACCGTTTAAAAAGGCATTGGGGGGCAGGGGGGCCCTGGGGCAGGGCAGGGGGGGCTATGTACAAGGGAAGGGCACAGCAAGGGGAAGGGGGAGCACCCACCAGCCCCCCGGGAGCCCCATGCCATCCTGCCATCCCTTCTCCAACAGCGCTCCGGTCAGGCCATGCCTGGGAGGGGGCGGAATGGCAGCTCCTCAACTGGGGGGAGGAGTTGTTCAGTACTGGGGGGACTGGTCAGTGCTGGGGGGCCCCTCTTGCCTACCAGGGGCACAGTGGGGAAAGCCAAACCCCCTCCTGCTGCAATGAGGGCAAAGCCGAGGGCACCCCGAGCCCCCCCAGGGACACCAGGAGGGGGGGAGAGGGGACAAGGACGGGCCCTCCCCCCCGTGCCAGAGCTGTGGGTGGCACTGGGCGGCACTGGGCCAGGGTGGCCGAGCTTCCCAGTGCCCTGCAATACTGCGACAGTGTCACTAGAGGTCCCCACGTCCCACCACCCAAGCGGGGTAGGGAGAGGGACGGAGCCATGGTGGGGAGGGCTGAGCCCACCCGGGGTGCCCCACGCGTGGCTATCCCACAACAGGGACCCTCTGCACCCACCGGGCATCACCCTGTCCCTCCCCACCATTCCACCCCCCCTCACCTTAAAAACTGCTCCCGCAGAAGGGACTCACGTTCCAGGGGGAAACTGAGGCACGCGCCTACCCACCACCTCCATCCCCACCTCCTGGAGCTG
>NW_009954229.1:1380959-1381452 GCF_000747805.2 Chaetura pelagica | reverse complement strand
CCGCGGGGGGGGGTGGCTCGCCGGCTCCCCCCCTGCACGGGGAGAGAGTGGCTGTCAGCCCCAAGGGTGTCCCACGGAGCCACCGACCCTCCCCTGGGTGCTGGGCACAGTGATGGGGCCGTTTGCCCACCCCAGCACAGGTGCCACCTCCCCAGAACGGGCAGGCAACCCTCGTGACCCAAACACCCAGAGCTGATGGGGATGGGGACAGGGGTGTCCCCTGCGGGCAGAGCACCCACAGCGGGGGGCTCTCCCAGCCTATATCCCACCTGTTTTGCTGCCCTGCACCCCTCTCCTCCGCAGGCTGCGATCCAGCAGCTGGTGGGGCCTCGTGGGGCTGGCCCGAGCCATCAGCCTGGCAGTGGCTTCGTGCAGGAACACCTGGAAGAGGTGGGGTCAGTGAGCGTGGCCGGGTGCTGGGAACAAGGGGACCCTCCAGGAGGAGGACTGGGGGGCTCACCCGGCGCATGGCGGGGCGGAGGGTCTGGGCCAG
>NW_009954229.1:1378809-1380250 GCF_000747805.2 Chaetura pelagica | reverse complement strand
GCACAGTGACTGCAGGGCCCTTGCTGGATGCAGTCGTGTCCCCCGCCGGTGCCCCCCCTCCAGCAGGCACCAGGCAACACAGAGTGTGTGAGCAACCCAACCACAGTGTCCCCAGCACTCACTCAGAGCTCTGCAGCACCCGGGGCATGGTCTCCACCAGCGGGTAGAGGCGCTCAGCCCCCTCCTCATCTCCCTGCAGCCAGTGAATGACGGTGCCAATGATGGATGCCCACCACTTGGACACAGGGTCGGTGCCTGTGGGGCAGGAGGGACAGGGGAGGGGGGTGTCCACCAGCCCTGTGGCCCCCACATTAAGTGTCCCCAGGAGGGGGACACGCTGGCCTCACCTGTGACGGCCGCCAAGCCAGAGCTGATGGAGGTGGTGGGGCTGGGCTCACTGCTGGAGTCAGAGCAGCCATTGAGCAGCTGCAGGTATTCCAGAGCGTCAGAGAAATGCCTGCTGGGAAAGGGGCCAAGGGATCATAAAGTCATTGTGGTTGGAAAAGAATTTTAAGATCACCAAGTCCAATGATTAACCCAGCACTGCCAAGGTCACTACTAAACCATGTCCCTCAGCACATCTACACAGCTTTTCAATTCCTCCAGGGATGGTGACTCCACCACTGCCCTGGGCAGCCTATTCTAGTGCCTGACAACCCTCTGGGGGAATAAGTTTTCCATAATATCCAATCTAAACCTCCCCTGGCACAACTTGAGGCCATTTCCTCTTGATCTTGGGAACAAGAACATTTGTTTCTTGGGAGAAGAGACTTACCCGGACTCACTCCAACCTCCTTTCAGGGAGTTATAGAGAGCAAGAAGGTCTTGACTCAGCCTTCTTTTCTCCAGACTAAACACCCCCAGTTCCCTCAAGCTACTCCACAAAAAACATGTGCTCCAGACCATGAAACTGTGTCCAGCTCTGTTGCCCTCCTCTGAACAAGATCCAGCACCTCAGTGTTCTTGCCATAAGGAGACCAAAACTGAACCCAGGGCTGAGCACCCAGGCTGGGTGGGAGGAGCAGAGTCCCCACCCCAACACTTACCCCTCTCCCTGGGCAGCTGAGCGGCCAGGCTCAGACATGGCAACACAGCACAGAGCCTTCTCCAGGAGGTGCTCACGGAAGAGCTGGGTCACCTGTGCCAAGGGGTCCACTGCAGCACAAAGAAGTGGTGAGCAGACCCGCCATCACCCCAAAATGGGGAGGCTGGGGGTGCCCGATGGGCAGGGGGTGGGGTGGTTACCTGGGTTGCCAGCAGAGCTGTAGATGGTCTCCCTCGGGACCCCCTTGACAGCCCAGTCCCCATCCACGAAGAATCGGTGACCCAAGGGGTGACAGAGCCACTGCATGGCGGGGGGCACGGCCCCACCATGGGACAGGGCCACGCGCCGGGCGCTGCAGAGGAAAGGGCGCTGCGGGGGACAGCAGGGGATCAGGGT
>NW_009954229.1:1376555-1377256 GCF_000747805.2 Chaetura pelagica | reverse complement strand
TCCCTCCCCGTGGCCTTCCCCCCCCGCCCACCCTAAGGACCTCCACTCCACCAAGGTGCACCCCAACAGCCTCCATCCCAATCATCTCCCAGCTCGGACCCACCTCAAGACCCTCCCCCCCACCCACCACTGGTCTTCACCCCATTCCTACCTCCACCTTGATGGTCTCCCATCGAACAGCCTCCATCCCAACAGTCTCCACCCTGATGAGCACCACCCCGACAGCCTTGACCCAGGTAGCCCCTATCACACCTCCACCCCAAAATTCTGCACCACAGTGGTCTTCACCTCAGCAGCCTTTGGCCCCATGACAGTCTCCCACCCACACGTATCCCAACAGCCTCCATCCCAGTGGTGTCCATCCCAACAGCCCACCCCAACAACCACAACCCTGACAGCCTCCATATCCATGCTCTCCATCCCAAAAGCCTCCATCTCTGTGTCCTCCACCCCAAGAGTCTCACCCCATGCCAGAGCTTACCCACGGTGCCAGACTCAGCCATGATGCTCCTGCCAGGGCCGGCAGTGCCTGGACTCCCCATGGGGGCCGAGGCACTGGATGCCCAGAGAAGGGAGGCCAGGGGGTTGAAGGAGAGGCAGAGGAAGACAAAGGTGCAGAGGGCCATGCGGGAGCGGTCCAGCATGCCCTGGCTGCTGGGTGAGGGAGGTGGGAGCTGCTGCTTCACCTGGGTGGGCAGAGC
>NW_009954229.1:1374547-1375802 GCF_000747805.2 Chaetura pelagica | reverse complement strand
TGGGGGCCGAGGCACTGGATGCCCAGAGAAGGGAGGCCAGGGGGTTGAAGGAGAGGCAGAGGAAGACAAAGGTGCAGAGGGCCATGCGGGAGCGGTCCAGCATGCCCTGGCTGCTGGGTGAGGGAGGTGGGCGCTCCTGCTTCACCTGGGTGGGCAGAGCTGCCATGAGCACCAAGATACAGGCATGGGATACAGGGCATGGGATATAAGGTGTGGGATATTGGGCACAGGTACAGGCATGCGGCACAGGGCATGGGTCACGGTGATGTGGGACCATTACGGGATTCAGGGCATGGAGTGCAGGGTATAGCCATGAAACATGGGGCACAGCACATTTTGGGGTACAGAGCATGGGGCACAGGTGCAGCAGCCCACTGCACCCCACAACACCCTTGCACCACTCCCTCCAGCCCCAAATTGGGCTCCTTCTGGGAGCAAAGTTGGAACTCCCAGCTCATATCCCCATTTCTCTGGGCACCCCCGGGGTGATGCAGCAGATGCTCCACCACACTTGGGTAGAGGGGATCCCCTGTAGCCCCCACACACCTTGCCGTGGTCACAGAGGGGACTGTCAGGCTCCGAGTCGCTGCTGCTGTTGCCGCTGCCCCCGCTGAGCGAGAGGGGGCTGCTGTGGGTCGGGGACCCCACGTCTGAGGGTGGCGGTGTCAGCATCTCCATCACCTCTGCTTTCACCACCTCGGCAGAGGCCTCTGCCTTGTCCCCCTTGCTGCAGGAGCTGACCAGGTCCTTCAGGGACTCTGTGGGGAGCAGAGCGGGCTGAGGGGCTCTGGGGAGGGGTACAGCAGCCCTGCAGCTGAACCTGCCACCCTGAGACCCCCCCTTCCACTCACGGTTCTTCTGCATGGCCATCTTCAGGGTGAGGTTCTCCTGCTTCAGCTTCTGGTTGCTCTGCTGCAGGAAGCGGATGTACTCGATGGCCTTCCTCAGGATGGCTGACTTGTTGAGCTGCCGGCGGCGCGGGGACGGTTCAGCCCACCCGCTGGGCACAGCCCCCCCCCTTTGCCCACCCTTACCCCACCACCCCCGCCGGCTCCCACCTTGGCCTCGGTGCCCACCACCAGGTCCTTGAGCTCCACGATCTTGTCGTTGATGGAGGAGCGGTAGCGCTTCTCGATGGCGTTGTGGGCCGTGCGCTTCTCGCCCCGGCTCTGCACCAGCGCCGGTTTCCCGCTGGGCGCCAGACGGTTGATGGGCAACTTCTCGGCGTCCACCACCAGCGGCACCGTGGCCAAGA
>NW_009954229.1:1372031-1373747 GCF_000747805.2 Chaetura pelagica | reverse complement strand
GGGGGGTGGCGGGGGGCGCGTTGTTGGGCCCCAGGTAGGTGCCATGGGTGCCCGAGGCTGGGGAGAGCCCCGGGGGCACCGCAGCGTCGGGAGCACCGAAGGACGAGTCAAACAGCCCCGAGAAGTCATTGTCCTGCGTGTTGATCAACTGGAGCATGTCTGCAAAACAGCACCGCCCCCCCGAGCTGTCAGCAAACGCGCAGACCCGAGGGGCCCCCTTAAAGCCCTGGGGGTCCCCGAGCTGGCACCATGCTGCCCACCCCACCACTTGGCACTCTGGGGAGGGATTCCCACAATCCAGGCGCAAAACTCTCTGAGAGCCCAGGAATGTGCTGTGCCCTTCTCCTTGTAGCCTCCTGGCCACCCTGCCAGTGGGGAAACTGAGGCACAGAGCCTGCAGTGGGGGTGGCTGGGCTCTGGCCACCAGCATTCAGAGGTTTCCAGCCCAGTCTGGAGGTGCCTGTTTCTGACATCGAGTGGGACAGACATGGGCTTGTGCCAGCTCATTCATGTATCATACACAGGAAACCCCAACAACCCCCACAACAGCCCCTGCATCAGGAGGGGGGGTCAGGCTGGGACAGAGGGGTGGCACAGCAGGGCTGGGACAGACCCCCGTGCCAGGTGTGCCTGCCCATGGCACCCCCCAGGAGGGCACCTGGGCAAGTGCGGGGTTAAAGACCCTCGGGGCAATTCTGCTCTGCTTGATGGGACCTGAGGGCCCCAGGATGTCCCCACTGACACATCGGGGTATCCAGATATGCCCCACTGAGATGTCCTAGGATTGTCCCACCAAAGTGCCCCAGCACGTCCCCATGGTGGCAACCCCAGGAGCACAGACCCTGGGGTGCCCCCGCTGTGGTACCCCCCATGCACACAGACCCAAGGATGCCCCACGGTGGTACCTCCATGTGCACAGCCCCCGGGGTGCCCCTGCCACAGTACCCACACACACACCTCCGGGACGCCCCCACCAAGGTGCACAGCCCCCAGACACCCCCGATGAGGGTGCAGCACCCGGAGAGGCTCCCCAGCAGTGACCCCACCGGGCAGGGAGGAGAAGGATAGTGGCGGAGGGGGGGGGAGAGGTACCTTGAAAGGTGCTCTCCGTGCCCAGGAGCAGGTTTCACCCCCCGCTCAGCCCCGTGCCGAGCAGCAAGGAGGATATTTTCAAACCATGTTGTGGCCGCCTCCCCACGCCCCCCCGCGCCCGCCCGGCCGTGGGGTGATGTGACTCCGCCAATCGCTGCCGCCGCCCCCGGGCAGCCCCGCGGCCGAGCCAAGGTGAGCCCGGCACGGTCACTGCCGGCCACCCCCCGGCGGTTACTATGGGTCAGACACCGTTATCCCCTTTGCCCGGTGCCCCCCGGACCCCCCACGTCCCTCCAGCCCCACATGACGCTCCTCACTCCATATCCAGCACCCCACAAGGACGGCGGGAATCTTTGGGCAACCCGTTTTCCCCCTAAAAAACATCCAGCCCTTGGCACCCCTGTCTGCACCAAGGGGTTTTCCTTCCTCCCATCTTCGACCCTCCCTTCCCCAAGGGTCCTCCAGAGACAAGAGAGCAAAGTCTGGGGTGCAGAGAAGGGGTCCCCTTCCTGGCCGCCTTCCAGCTGGCCAGTGCAGGGATGGGTATAACTCTCCCAGCCACACAGCACCCACCAGGTATTTCTACCCAGTGGCACTCACAGCCACCCACGCTGCCAGCCAGCC
>NW_009954229.1:1353406-1354391 GCF_000747805.2 Chaetura pelagica | reverse complement strand
CCCAGCCCCGTGCCGAGCAGCAAGGAGGATATTTTCAAACCATGTTGTGGCCGCCTCCCCACGCCCCCCCGCGCCCGCCCGGCCGTGGGGTGATGTGACTCCGCCAATCGCTGCCGCCGCCCCCGGGCAGCCCCGCGGCCGAGCCAAGGTGAGCCCGGCACGGTCACTGCCGGCCACCCCCCGGCGGTTACTATGGGTCAGACACCGTTATCCCCTTTGCCCGGTGCCCCCCGGACCCCCCACGTCCCTCCAGCCCCACATGACGCTCCTCACTCCATATCCAGCACCCCACAAGGACGGCGGGAATCTTTGAGCAACCCGTTTTCCCCCTAAAAAACATCCAGCCCTTGGCACCCCTGTCTGCACCAAGGGGTTTTCCTTCCTCCCATCTTCGACCCTCCCTTCCCCAAGGGTCCTCCAGAGACAAGAGAGCAAAGTCTGGGGTGCAGAGAAGGGGTCCCCTTCCTGGCCGCCTTCCAGCTGGCCAGTGCAGGGATGGGTATAACTCTCCCAGCCACACAGCACCCACCAGGTATTTCTACCCAGTGGCACTCACAGCCACCCACGCTGCCAGCCAGCGGTGCCACAGCTGTCCCACCCCACATGTGGGGCAGATCCACATGGCTGCAGGTCCCAGCGGGCACTGAACACCCAAATCCCTGTCCGCACATCCCACAGCCACCCCACGGTGGGAACAGGGATGAAGGACAACCTGCCCTCTCCCAGACACCAGTGGCAAACCTGTGGGGCACAAAGTGCCCCAGATGGCCATGAGATCCCGCAGTGGGGGAACACCTTGGCCCAAAACTTCACCGGGGGAGGCAGGTGGCACCAGGATCTGCCCAGATCCCCCTCGATTGCCACTGGGATGAGCCTCCAGCACTGGGGTGCCACCTCCAGCCTGGGTACTGGAGGAAAGACCCCCTTGGACCCGCACGGTGGGGCAGGTGTTGGAGGGCTCAGCCAACATCGTGCCCGCCTCGCC
>NW_009954229.1:1350745-1352310 GCF_000747805.2 Chaetura pelagica | reverse complement strand
GAGGGAGGGAGGGGAAGGAGGCGGATCCGCCGCCGTGTCCCGCCCCGGCACCGCCTCCCTGCCCCGCACTGCCGGCCCCGGGACCTGCCGCACCGGGCGGGGACCCCGGCGGCACCGGGGGGATCCCCGGAGGCACCGGGCAGGAGCCTGGCCCTCCAGGAGCAGGGAGCAAAGCTGGGTGCAGCCCCTGAGCAGGGCATCAGTCCCCCGGGGGAAGTCACTGACCCCTGGGGACAGGTACCAAGCCCCGGGGACTGACACTAAATACCGGGGCTGGGCTCTTAATACCTGGGCTGGGCATTAAGCACCTCTTAGCCCCGGATAGGGAACACGTGGGAGCAGGCAGGAGGGGAGAAGGTGGTGGCCACGGTTGCAGAAGTGGCCAGAATCTCATGGAAGCCACATGCCAAGGCCACTGTGTCACCTCTCAAGGCTCCTTTGGTTCCCAGCACAGAGGGACATCTGCTTTCCTTCTCCCAGCTCTGGGGTCCAGTGCTTGTTCCAGCACCACTGCTGGACCATGGCACAGCCCAGGATGAGGGAAGCTCCCCTGGCTCCAGATGAGGGAATGGAAGAAGCTCTCAAGGTTCCAGTGCTGTCTTGTGAGCCCCAGCTGAGCCTACCCACTGGTGTGCTGGGAGCTGTGGGCATCAGGAAAACCACTGGTGCCACTAGGGTCAGCCCCATGGCTGCCCACGGGTGGTGGGTCTCAGGGTGGAGGTCCCAGGCCTGGGTAAGGCTGTTCTGCTATGCCCTGCAGCACCACATGGTTTGTCTTACAGCTGGGAATCATTTGGGAAAATAAATTGGCCTGCAATATGGGCCCTGGAAAGTTTGCCTTCTCCACTTCTGCACCATCCGAGGCTACCTGTGAATTAATTAGACCTGCCTGTGCCATAAAAACCTCCTCCAGCCTCAGTGGCTTCCAGCTGGGGGCACAGCAGGTAGCCCAGTGCAGTGGGGGTTCCCCTGGCACGGGGCACCAGGGTGCAACCTGGGGCTAATGGGACCCCCCAGAGCACCCTGTGTGTGCACATGGAAGGTGGCAGAGCCAGAGGTGCACGGCCCAGCTGGTCCCTCTGCACCCTCAGCCCCTGTGAACTTCCCAGGCTGGGGACATTGACCTGTGCCCGAGCTGGGGACAAGCCCAGGGAGTCCTGGCTCAGCTCTGCACCGGTGGCTGGGACAGCGTCACCTGCACTCTTGGACAGCTCTCACCACAGCACATGCTGCTAAAGAAAAACCCCTTGAGAGACCCACAACCTGCTGTGAGGTGGCTGGGGGGGGCCATGCAGTGCCCCCCATGGTGGTGGGAGGTTTCCCCTCTCTTCCAGGCCAGCCCTTGCAGCAGCCCGAGTGCTGGGGCAGGAGAGGGCAGGTTTCCAGGGCCGGGTGATGGACGT
Source organism: Chaetura pelagica (assembly GCF_000747805.2). Classification (NCBI taxonomy): domain Eukaryota; kingdom Metazoa; phylum Chordata; class Aves; order Apodiformes; family Apodidae; genus Chaetura; species Chaetura pelagica. The sequence continues at coordinate 1,350,907 of NW_009954229.1, read as the reverse complement.
GCCATGGCCCCGCGAGGCTTCAGGGCAGGGTCACCCACCTCTAATAACCCACGGGAGACCCGGGGGCACAGTGAGACATGGGGGGGGAGGGCGGACATCACACCCATAAGCACAGCTTTATTTTCCCACATTTTGCAGGGTACTTTCCCAGCCCCTTTCTCC
>NW_009954229.1:1342844-1350336 GCF_000747805.2 Chaetura pelagica | reverse complement strand
CGGGCTTCAGCGGCAGAGCCCGAATTTGGCAGCTCCTGGTACCTTGCAAGGAGCAGTCCCCATCCTGCTGCCCCCCCTGCCGTGCTTGGCTGGGTGGGCTCCCCAAGAAAGCTGAGCCCCTGGATGTTGCCTCCTGCCAGCACCCGGGAGCAGCCGCAGCTTCATCCCTCCTGCTCCGGGGCTGCTTGTGCTGTGCCCGAGCGTGGGGTTAATCATTAATACGTGTTGCAAACAGATTCAAAGCCTCTTCTCCCCTTCACTACCTGTAACTCAGCTTTGTCAACTATCCCTTCCTGAGCTGTGGCTTAGGTAAACACAGAGCCAGGCCTGGTGGCACTCCAGGGTGCCACACAGCCCCTGCTTGGGGTTTATTTACCCCGAGGTGAAATGGGAAAAGGCAAATGTCCGTGTGGTCACTTCCCATTTGCAGCAGGAGCCAAACTCACTGCTGAAAAGCAGCCACACATACCCTGGCTGAGGCTCAGCCAGCTCTGGGCTCTGCAGCACGCTCAGCAGCCTGCAGGGAAGGGCAGGGATCTCTGGAAGACCCCAGCCCACGCCAGGAGCTTGCAGGGTCTCCATGGGAGCCTGGGAAGATTTGGAGATGAGAAACCCATCAGGGTTCACCCCATGCTTGGTCAGGGGACTCTGGCATCACAAGTGGCTGGGGGGGTCACACATGTGAAACATCCTGGTGTGCTTGTCCTGCTCCCACTTTGCCCCCTGTTGGAAACAGTAAGAATTTGGGGTCAAAGGGAGCTCTGCCTGATGCACACCCATGTGCTGAAGCCCTTGGAAGGCAGCAGCCCCCCTGCTCCAGCCTTCCCCCTGCACAGTGCTGGAAATTCATCACCCAGTGCTTTTGGGTGCCACTGCTGGTGTCAGGGCAGTGGGAGCTCTGCACCTTTCTCAGCAGAGCCAGCCCATGGAGCTGCCCAAATACATCCCACACAGCCAGGCACATGATCAGTGCCACAGTAAACAAGCCAGGGCAGAGCTGGATTTAATGCATGCTAATCTGTAGCTCCAAGGATGGGAAACCCAACTTGCGAGCTGTTACACACACACCCCTTCCCCAAAGCAGCTTTGAAATCACAGACCTTGAGTTTTGATCTTTGCTGTGGGAGATGGAGGGGACCACTCTGAGAAATCTGTTCGGCTCTGGGCGAAGCAACACCACGTCACTTCTCCAGGGTTCCTCCATGGCTGCTCTTCCTTCTCCTCTGCCCAGAAAAACTGCTGTCACCAATGAGGATTTTGGAACAAATTCCTGGCTGGTGAGCCAGGGAAAAGTGGCCCGTTGTACAGGCTGGGCACGTCACTTGTGCTGCAGTGCACAACTGCTCCTCACCTATCACTCTCTAGGTCACCAAGCCAGGTGATCCAGAGATACCTCCTGAGCAAGCACGCCCTGCAAGGTGGGCAGGTGCCCCCCCAGGCACCAAGGCTGTCACCCCTGTGCCTGTCTGATGACAGCCCCAAAAGATGTGCCAAAGATTTGGTAGGGAACAAATTGTCCAGCAGTAGCAACACACACCGTGTGCGGCAAGACCCATGTAAAGGCACAAAGAGCATCTGCCACTGGGGACAACCCTTCTCCTGGCAGGAATATCTGGTCCTCCTACATTTTGTGTTGTTTTGACATCCAAGGGGCACCCCAGGGCAGCCACAGAGCACACACGTGCCTCCTGTGCTCCCTCGTACCGTGAGCTCAGGCTGGGCTGGGAAGCAGAGTGAGGCAGCACTGGAGAGACAGACGGTACCACCTCCAGGTCACACTAGTAGTGTATTTATTGGAGTATCTCACATGCAGGAACCAAAGTCGAGATGATTTCTGGAACAGGTTAAACAACGGCAGATTAATACAGTTGTATCGTCCTGAACGGAAACACTTTCTACGGAAACACTTTCTACATGTGCACTTTCCACACTTTAGCAACATTTTTAGTGTTGGGTTTCTTTGCTTGTTGTGTATTTTGTTTCTCTTTACACAGTCCATTTCTTTAAACAGTTATGTTCCCTTTCTTCCCCTACCCCATTCCCAAACAAAAAAATATCCAGTATCTTCAGTAAATAAATATTATCCACTTTTATCTGGAAAGCCTACAGCTGTAATATACAGAGAAGCTATTACACAGGTTACATTTGTAGGGTTAACAACAGCTCATAATAACATGTACAGAATTGAGGAGCTCCTGCTCATAAAAGGACAGAGCAGGGTGGGGAGTTGGGTGCAGGTTGGCTGTGGGCTGAAGAGAACCAGCCCCAAGCTGGGAAGCCAGTGAATGCAACCTTGCCTCTCTCCTGGATGGAGGAGCAACCTGGGGATGGAACAGGTAGGTGCAGCCCACTCTGGAGGCTGCTGAGGTGGAAGGATGAGTGGAAGGTGCTACGGGGCACCAGCAATGCCTCTGGGCACTGGGAAGGGGATTCCTGCCTCCTCTCCTCTGCTGGTGGGCAAGGGCAGGGGGGTGCCCCTGCAGCTGAAGGGTTACCTCCAAGAAGGCTATAAATCCACTCGTTGATTGCCTGCTTCACTATTTCCATAAATATAACTCTCCTGAGCTGTTTTTTTCCAGAGTGGGCTCAGCAAACCTTGTGGTTGGTGTTTGGGAGGTAAACAATGACTGAGCTGGAGGAGGTTGGCCTGGGGATGGAGACAGCACCAGCAGTGCCCACTCCGTGGGACTTCCCAGCAGCCACAAAAAAAAATAGACTTGACAACCCACGGGATGAAAAAGACTTGTTGCAAATGCTGCTGGGTTTGCTCTTCTGGCCTGCATGTCCCGTCCTCGTGGCTGGAAGCAGGAGAGTGTTGAATAGAGAGGAAGGGGAAGGGTGGGGGGAGCGGGACCACCACCCAGCCCTGGGGCTGAAACCACTGCCCGGGTCTGCTCTTCCACCACTGGAGGGAAACATCTCGCCACCACAGCCAGCCCTGCCGAGTCCTCCATGGAAAAGTGGAAACAGCCAATGGATCCCATAAAAAAACCCCCAAATCCAACAAAATGGAATGAAGCCAAACTGAAGGAAACCTCCATTAAAACCCGTCTTCAGCTCGAGGGTGTGCAAGCAGCCCTGGAAAGGGCAGAGCTGATTGGATTAGCACAGAGGCAGAGGCTGTAGAAATTGGGAGGGGAAAGGTGTGTTGGAGGTTACACGAGGGTCCCAGTCAGGACCTTGATGCTGTTCCCTTTAAAAGACACCAGGCTACGTTTTTATGAGCAGTTCTCCTATGAGCCTCACCTACACACTACCACCCTACGTGTCTGTACAGCACATTGTTACCTATGACACCTGCTAAAGATGCAGTTGAAATCTATGCATAACAATAAAAAAAACCCCAACAAAACAATCAAAACACCCCAAAGGGATAGATTTAAATAGAAACAATTCATTTCTTACATCTCAGCACAGGAAGGGTTAACAGCAGAGGTTAAAAAACACACTGGGAAGAAAATATATTGACAAAATAAATATTTTTAACCTAGAATAGTGAATCATTAGAACTTACAAAGGTCCCCGATAATAATTTAGTGTCATTGAGTGTCAAGCTGCGATTCCTAACAGGCCTAGAGAGAGCTGGGATGTTATTTCTCATGGAAAGCTGATCAGGCTTCTGGCAAGTGTCAGAGCCCTCTGCCCACCTGCACAGAGGGAGCACTCAGAGAGAAAGAAAAGGAAGAATAAATCAAGAGGTTGGTGTTCTGAAGTGAAAAACCCCTTCCCTTTCCCCCAGACAGTTTCCACCACGCAGGTTTTCTGCAGACCACAAGAGGATGGGGAAGATGAGAGATCCTGATACAGGACATTAGCTCTAGCACAGCTCTTACATTTGTTAGAGGTTTGGGCTAAACCACCTGCTCTGCCACACACTCTGTCCCCTTCGGTGCTTCCAGCCCCCAGATGCTCAGCCTGGAGAGCCAGGTCTGGTGGATTCAGGCTTGGAAGTTAAGTCCTGGCAGGGCTGTGCTTTTACCAGACTTACCAAGGGTCCCCAGAAAGGCCATTTAGCCATTGCCCCAGGCTGAGCAGGCACCTCCCCCCAGAGCAGACACCTCCCAAGTGCTGCCCTATTTCCAGCAAAGCCACAGCTGGTGCCAGCGGTGCCCTGCACACAGTGCCCTTGCTTCCCAGGGGACAACATGGAGCTTTCGTGGGGATTATGGAGTGCCTGAGGTTGCAAGCACAGAAGAGAATCCCTCCAGTTGTGCCAACACATGCTCCTGATCTCCCCTTGGCCCCGACCTTCCTGGTTCATCTCCTTTCCCCCCTGGTCAGAGGGAGCAGTCAATGACAGCTCTGCAAGATCCTCTGGGAAGGGACCAGATTCTCTCTACATCAACAACTTGGAAGTCCCAGGACAGGTTTAGCACAACAGAAAAATCTGTTAACAGCACACCCCCCACACCTCCTCCCCTGCTGCTTTTTGCTTAGGGGTGGGGGAAGAAAGGCCAGCAAATCCACCACGAGGAGCTGGGTGACAATGCTGGTGACATCCTTGCCACTCAGCATCACTGGACAGAGTCCCCAGGCTTCAGCAATGCGATTATCTCCTCTGGCTTGGCAGGGAAGCTGGATTAACATGCTTAGAATCACCTGATGTGGCCATTTACAGGGTCAATGTGTTTCAAGGATTTAGAAGACAAAATACACACTTAAAACACCCACGGAGCTTTTTGCATTGACAGGAATACCAACAATTCATTCTGCGCTGGCGAGACTGCTCAGGCAATCACCAGACACTGTCTGCAATCAAATCAGCATCACAGCAGAAGTTTCCTCAGGTTTCTGGGAGGTGGTGGCCACATCTGATGTGTTGCAGCAAAGCAGGGTCTGGTAGGAGCAGGCAGTGGGGTGTCTGGCAGCCAGCACTGGAGCTCACCTTGTGTTAAAAGCCAAGAACAGTGGGTGAGAGCAGCAACACACACACACAGCCAAGACAGACTGTCCTGGCACTTACCATTAGCCACAGAGAAGATGAAATGGAGAGAAACCTTCTGCAGATCCATACAGAAGGGTTTCAGGTGGGGAGAGGGACAGTGAGTGGGGAGAAGAGGCAGCTTGATCAGCCCAACTACATATAGAGGGATGCTAGAAAAGGATGCAGGCAGGGTAGGACACAGGAGAGGACAAGCAGGGAGAGCACAGAGTGATATCTGACCTGGGACAGCCTGGAAACCCTGCACCAAACAACACTTTCCTCTGAAGAAGAGTGTGACTTCTCTTCAAGACCATCAGTGCTGCGATGGGGCCACTATGATGGGGTAAAAGGTTTTATGTGTCACAACCCACTGAAGCACCACATACCCTAGAGAGGATGTTAGGAGCTGAAGTAACTGCTCTGACAAAAGCTTCTCTCAGTTTCACATCAGCTGTCTGTAGCACAGCTTCTTGTTCTAGGACAACTTCTGAGAGCAAAACCACATCAGTATCCCAGGAAGCTCAGACATGCCAAGTCAGAACAAAGTGGCTGGTTGCCCAAGACAATGAGCGCCCCGAGGAAGAGGGGCTGGAGCTGCTGCCTGCATGGCTGTTCATCTGCAGAAGTGCCTCCCTGCCAGGACAGGAGGTTCTCCCTGCCATGCAGCATCCTGCTCACTCTTTGATCCTGCTATCTTGCACCACTGGCTTCTGACCAAAGAACATGCTGGGGGATGCAGCCATGGCTGGAGCTGCCTGCTCCAGCTCTGCTTGTCAGCTCAGAGAGGCAGGCACATATGCTGGAATCCCTTCTGGCAGCTCCAGGAGGCAGCTCCAGCCCTCTCGGCTGTGCCTCTGGCAAGCAAGGGAACATTCTTGTTTGCACAGACAGGAGGGAGAGCACAGCCCCGGAGGAGCTGGGATTTAATAAAGGGGCAGAGATATCTAAGGACACTCCAAAAATGACAAATAGCATGGCCACAATCATCCAACAGACCCAAACCTAGAAGGAAAGAAGGAATTTCACCTCCAGTCCAGGCAGGCATGGATAATCCCTCCCTGGTAACCACCTCCCTCAGCGTTTTCATACAAGCCTTCATGAGGTTTGCCTCTTTTTCTCACACCTAGCACCAAGAACCAGCATGTTTATCCCACCAGGCATGGCAGGGAATCCAGGAACGTGAGATCACACCAAGCCCATGAGCAAGTCCCATCCATCTGCATGGATGTTATTTACAACAGCTGAGACAAATGCAGAGCTCTACAGTCACTGAAGAAGGAATGTAAGGTAAGGAAAAAATAACACAGCTATTTTAGAAGCCAAACATCCTAGAAAAAAAAAAACCCTCCTCATGTGAGAATGCTCTCCCAAAGAGCAAAATGCTTCGTGCACTAATGTTACAGCATCCATTTAGCTCAGTGTTCTTCACTCTCATCAGCTGCCAGAGCTACTGGACATGGCTAACAGACTTCCTTCAACAGAGCAAGCCCAGGTAAAACACAAGGAAAAAGAAAACCAACCCTGTGAGATCCAGAACATGAAGCGCCTCACAAAGTGGGGAGAAGCGACCACCATATGGTACTGGGAGATGTGTGAGTGGGAGAGTAAAGGATTTTAACTTGTGAAGCACACGTTGAAAGGGGAACAGTTGTTCCTTGCTGTCGAATCTGACACGAAAGCCAATACATTAACATTTTATCTAAAAATAAAGACACACTCCCCCTGAACATTCCAGCTCAGTCAATTACATGCTGATCGACAGAGCAGTCTACTTGGCAGGACCTGCCTACAGAAGAGGATGATCCCTACACAAATTGAAGGGCAAGGCTGCTCTCTCCCCTTTAGGCTTTTGTTTCAACACAGTGTGACGTACTCATGCATTCTAAAGGGGTTTTTCAGCATCAAGAGCTGGTTTTGTGCAGCTGGGATAGGAAGGAGGGGATTAAGTGAGTGCTGGAGAATCGTGGTCTGGCAGGACTAGTGTTGGACTTAAATAGAAAGAGTCAGCTTGTGGGGGTGGATTGTTTGGGGAAGAGGGGAAGGAGAGGGAATCTATGGGGGCGAGGGGAAGGGGGTCGTTGTTAGCCAAGTGCTGTGAGAGGACCCAGAGGCCACACAGAGACATCTGCCCTGGGGTGGGAGGGCATCGGCACCATCCTCACAGTGCAAAGAGGGCATCCTCCGAGCGCTCCTGCTTTTTCCTGCTGGAGGGATTTGTAGGAGGGCTGGGGGCTTCCAGAGGAGGGGATGGCAGGTTGGGAACCATCTCCGCTGCCTTGGCTCGCTCTTCTAGGAATTTGTCAAATTCTGCAAGGAAAACAAAACAAAACAACAACAACAAAAAAAGAAGGAAGACAGGTAAGAACTGGAGCTGGATGTTCAGCCCCAGGACAGAGGTTGGCAGGGTGTGAAATCCTAGTGCCTGTGTCCCGTTGGGCTGTGCTTGCAGGCACACATGCTTGTACAGCCTGAATTCCTCAGGAGAGGGTAAAGATGTCCTCTGAGACACCCTAGCTCAGGCAGCAGAGGGAATCCAACCCACACTCGCCATCAACTGTGACAGAAGCA
>NW_009954229.1:1290985-1342796 GCF_000747805.2 Chaetura pelagica | reverse complement strand
GCATAAAAGCACTGACAGCTGGGAGGGCTCCTCACACCACAAATACTAGCTCTTTGCTCTCCTTCTGCCTTTCTGAGTGCAGAAGCACTTGCTGGGGAACATCAGGCTGGGAGAGGACAGCATCTCAGCAGGGATCCAAGCAGATAAGTCCATCTGTGCACTAACCTGGGAATGGCTCATTGCCAAAGGCATCTCAGCTTACCTTCACTGGTCACTCCTTCTTCCAGTTCATCTCCTTTCTGCAATTGGAACAAAAAGTGGTGTGAACACCCAGGCAGCACTTGACCATCACTATTATCCTCTACACACGTTTAAATGCAACCAGACAAGTTTCCACCATTTGTTTCCACACTAACTGTTTGAGCAGGACCTGGGGAATGGCACGACTCCCACTTGGGGAGGCCAGTGGTGACAGACATGTCACTGCACTGCAGAGCACGAGCACAAGCTCTGGAGATGCTTCTGAGGATTGCTGGTGGATAACTAAACTCTCCTTGCTGGATCCAAATGGCAACCCAGTGCTGCTCCCACTTCAGACAGCAGGCCTAGTCAAAAAGTCACCCATCCAAGTCACACAAACACTGTACAAGATGCCACCTTTCATCACTTTCAAAAGTCAGGGCTGCAGTTTGCATTGTGCCTTAAATAAAATGCAGTTTCAGCTGAAAAGGACACATGCTGCAAAACAGTTTGGGGCCAACATGTCTCCTGTGGGAATTAATTTTAGATTTCATACAAAAATAAAGCAGCTTTCCTGGCGTTGGTGCTGTACAAAGACAAGAGTAGGTAGGGCTGGACGGGGGACACTGATGGGCAGTTGGTGTCTGTCCATGGGATAGAGATGCTGGGATGCCAGGAGGGCAGAGCATGGACAGCAGCTGTGTGCATTTCAACATGGGAATTTCCAACAGTGCTTTAATAGGGAAACTGAAAGTCCAAGGATGCAGCATCCTTGTCAATCAAGTGTTAAAAACGGCTGAAGACACTACTTGAAAACCTCATGTTGAACCTGCTTTGAAAAAGAAAAGTGTTTGCCTGTGCTCTGGCTTCTCCAGCAGGAGAGTGGAAACGTACTGCTTGGCCTCACAGAGGTTTCTAAATGCCATCTCACAGGTCCAAGCTTCCTGCTGCCCAGACAGCAGGCACTGCTTCCCATGCAGAGGTACTGCCTGTTCCCGTGCACCCCAGAATGGGTCAGGAAGTCAGTCCCTGGGAGGTAACCCAACCTGTAACTTCCTTGTCTGGGAAGGAGTGAGTTGAAATGAACCCTGGACAAAAAGAGAAGGGGGGAAGCCAGAGTGCAAAACAAAAACCCAGTGTAAACTTTTCCAGAGGGATCTCTGTGCTTCACCCACACATGGTCAGGATGGGGACCCAGGTGCTAGGGAGAAGGGGACCCACAGCATGTGAGATCCCTGGTTTTGCTCAGGCATTTACACTGCCCTGCTTTGCTATTTCTGAGCAAGACTCTCTAGGGGATGACTGATGTCCAGAGCTACCTTGAGATCTATCCGTAAGATCTTCTCTCCTGCTAAATTAATTTCAATGGCAAAGACAAAAGTTTATTGTTTAAGCAGAGGGGACATGCTACATTTACTGTATTTCTTTAACAAAATGGGGCCAGTTTGTAACTAAATTTGAAAATGACTGCCTGTACCAAGGCCTGAAAAAAACTACCTGCAGCTGGAAACCAGTGACATTTCAAAGACAGCCACTCAGGCTGCCAAACTCAAATACTGAAACCCAGAATCTGTTTAAGCACTTCAGGTGGCTTTGGAGAGCTGGAGCATTTTCCTCCTCTCAGTAGTGGGCTCCTCTGTTGCTGGATCAGCACTAGCAGAGCCAGGGATTGGAGTCTGAACCTTGCAGTTCCCAGCTAGGAGCCAAGCAGGCAGCAGCCAGGGGAGACCTTCAGGAGCAGGGAATTATCTAGGGACAATCTCTGAAGTTGGAGGAATGGAAGAAAATGATCCTTAGGGATATGGTGACCACAAGGAAACAGTTCAGTTCACTAAAGCCATGTTTTCTTTTACAGTCTGAAACACAACCCACCACTCATCCCCAAAATGCACTTGGTTAATTTGGGTCAGATGCTTACATGAAAAAAAAGAGACTGGAATAAATATGTACTGGCTGCCCCACTGCTGAAACCAAATGTGTGTTGACACAGCAAAACAAACTCCAGAACAAAGGACAAGCTACTTTTAGTTCTATGTTTTTTGTTTGTTTGTTTAATAATTACCAGACAATAATCATTTAGGAGAAACTGAAAGTTATAAACATTGAAGAAAGTCTGTTATAAATTTTTATTATTACCATTATGAAACATGTCAAGACTGCTTGCCAATTTAACAAAGACATGTCAGCTTGAAAGGAATCTAAGCCCTGATCCAGCATCTCTTAAAAGCATGCCTCAATGTAAGCATGAACTTAGATCCTGTCAGAGCTACTGCAGCTTTAAATATGTGCTTTTAAGTCTGGTGAAGAACACAGGGAAAACTCCAGCACATGTTTAAATGCTTTCCTACAGGGGACCAGAACCACATGCTATTCTGTGAGGTTAACGTGGAGAAGTGAAAATAACTCAGAAGAAAACATTTTGGTTGAATTGTTGAACACAACCCTATCTCCACCTGCTCAGACATTCCCTTCAGAGGGAAATAAGCTGGATGATTGGGAAGTTCCACTGCCCCCCGTTAGGAGAGGTACCAGTAACTCAGCAATGCATTGAAAGTACAAGTGCTACTACTGCCCGGGTGAAAAATGAAAATATAAAGAGTCTCACCAAGTCGGTACTGAGCCACTCCTCAATGTCATCCATGACAGAGGACTGTGCAACAGGGATCTAGGGAGTGCAGCGAGAGAACAGCAAGGCAGGCAAAAACCAAAACACATCCACAATCATGGCCACAGAGCGATGGAAAACGCCAGAAATAAGATTAAAAACAAAACAAAAAAACAAAGATGTAAGATGTGCTGGAAAGGGAAAAAAAAAAAAAGGCAACAAAATATAAATGGCATTTCAAATAAAGAAACATTTGGGAAGGAAATTATGAACAACAAGGCTAGGAAAAAAACAAACCAAAAACAGGAGAAAGATTATGGGGAATGATGTGACTTGATGCCAGTGTAAGATGGGTAACTTCTCGACCACACATTAAAACCATCAAGATGGGATGATGGTTCTAATCGTGATCGTGAAAAGCTTTTAAGGGTAGAATACTGGATATCAGTTAAGTTTTGGAATGTTACATTAACACTTTGGTTTTTTTGGGTTTTTTTTAATGGGTATTAGCCATGGTGAAGGGTTAGGGAAAAAAAAGGGGCTCAAAGTCTTTGGGCAACGCTCCTCTGAAAACAGTTTGATCTCTGCAGGTGGAGGCAGCCAGAGCCCAGGGAACAGTCTTGTTTCCTTCCCCGTCCTCCTCCCCCCACACCACCGAGCCTTGGCAAGCCTCAGCACACCAGTTTAAAGCAAAACTGTCCTGGTTCCCCAGCCCTACTCCCCTGCCAAAGGTGAGCCTTTTGTAGCAGAACCCAACGTGGGCCAAAGCATGGACTCTCAGAGGTGAAGGTGAGGAGGAGGATGGGGCCAAATCTCCTGGCACAGGCAGAGGAGCAGAGCACTGCACACACTCCTCCTGGCTCCAGCTGCCTCGCAGTGCTGCAGCAGTGCTCCTCAGAGCCTGCCCCTAGGCCTCCAGGGATGATTTAACAAAAACTCAGGGCAGGTTTGTCTCTCCTCCTGCCAGAAAACCACCCGCCTCACGCTGTGTGGTGGCGAGAGCCGCGCGCTGCGGCGCAGCTGCTTCACGGGAACTGGGTCAGCGCTGGGAAATTACTGTGTTATTAGGTGTAGAATTTCCTGACTTAACTACACGGCTTCAATACAATAGAGGGCTGCAGAAGTAAACAGGAAAACGCCACAATAGATCTCATAAGGACGACCTGAAAAACACTTGGAGAGCAATGTCAGGCAGGCGGGTTGCAGGTCAGAGCATGACAGCAGGACCCGGCAGTGCCAGAGAGACTCTCCTAGGAAAAGGAGGTGTCAGGGGTTGTCCACAGCTTTGTCTGAAACCTCTTATGAGAAGAAGAACTGACAGAGGCTTTGCAGACAGGAGATGTAGCTTTCTGATGAACTTCTCATGGAGGAAGGCAGACACACACTTAATTACAGAGGCAGCAGCACAGGCTGACACTGTTCAGCTGAGCTTCTCAAGAGTTCTTCATTCCAATCGAGCAGCCCTTTACACTGAGGAGGCCAGTGAAGCCCTTGTTTGAGGTGATGAAGTCTGCCCAGGTGGGTTACTTGTGTCAAAGAACTGGAAACTCAGTGTTCAATCCAAAGCATCTCCCTCCAAGAGAGGCACTGGGAAGATGGCTTGGCTCCCACTCTGCAGGTTGCTGGACAAACTGCATGTGACAGATCCAAGAAGGGTCAGAGATCCAAACTGTCATTTTGCCTGCAGCTAATACATGGAGATACCAAACAGAAAATAAGTTCCTTTGGAATGGGTCAAATTTAGGGTAAGTGCCCCTTTTTAATTTCCTGAGAGATGAATTACATATGCTACCACAGTGTGCCAAAGCTGCTGTGAGCTGGCCCAGATGGCCAGTAAGGAGAGGAGGGCTCTGTAGACATCTTCCAACATGTTCCTTCCCAAGGACAAGTTGCATCTTGTAGAACTGGCTTGTTAGTTTAACAGCTTTGGAAAATACTGGCTTTAGAGACACGAAGCAGTGGATTTATACAGCCTATAGCAACCTTAAAACCCATGACAGAAGTTTCACTGCTGTCTCTCCTGTCTAACTTAACACTGCACACAGTAAGTAATGCTTTGGAAGGTGTAGACTTCAGAGCTGTTGGCTAGTTTGCAGCTCAGAAAGGTACTTATATTTCTTTAAGGATAAGAAAATCTGTATGGAGAGGGGGAAAAGAGCAGGGTTGTTTCACTTTTCTGTGAATAAAATAAGAGCAGCTGTTCTAAAAAGCATAGTACTGGTAGTGGTACTGCAGTCCCTGTGCTAGGAGGAGGAGCAATGCAAATCTTGGTTATCCTGAAAACACAAGGCGGGACTGAGCAAGTAAAGAGTTCCTGGGAACTGCAGGACTCAAGTTTTCAGGATTCCTGGAAGAGCAGCTCAGCTGTAAGGAGTTTTGTAAGATTTACAAAGAGGGAAAAAATTTTAAAATAAAAATTAAAAAAAAGGATTCCTACTTTCAGATAGACCTACTTCATATAACAAACAAACAAAAACCTCTGAAGTGCAAGGACACTTCTCACAGGTCATATTTAAGAATCAGAGAGAGCTGTAAGATAAACATTAGAGCATGTCAGCTGCTTGCTGTTCAGCACTGACCTTTGAAAAAGCTTCCCCCACCTTCCAGAAGCACCCAGGGTTTGTATCTATCATTCCTTCCACACTCAAACTTTCAGTCTCCTTTCCTCAGACTCTAAGCCCCATTTTCCCCATAAAACATGGGTTAAATATATCAGGTTTAATTTGTTCAAGAATGAAGGAGGGGTGAAAACTCTCAAGAGTAACTGGAAGTTTCAAAATATTTTAACTATAACATTGTACCATTTCTATTGCATTTGAAACTGACCACACACAGAAGTTTGTTTTTTGCCAGTCTGCGTGTTTGGCAAGTCTCCATCTTCCAGAAGCCTGAAATTGAAGAATGTGGAGGGAAGTTTTGTTAAAACTAATCCCCTAAAACACAACAGAAGCCATTTAAAAATAAAGTAGCTACTTTACACATTAAAAAACCCAGCAGTTCCTGGGAACAAACAGCAGTGGCAGCCACAGACTACATGGTAATGGCTCCAGAATGGGACACCTTCTTGTTAATACTCTGGTTATGCAAACATACACGGTCTAGTGAAGCTCCGAGTCTTGGCAAGACAGCTCCCTAGATAGTCAGGGTTGGCTGCAGGAGCTGTTTTTATGATAATGTGATTTCTTTTAAAAAAGAAACTCGCTCAAAGTAAATGGAAATTAAGTCACCAAATATTTGTGGGCACTTTAAGTAACTGACTTGAATTAAAAGTTTGGCTTATTGTTCAAAATTTTTTTTTATAGTCTTTGGAAAATCCTACAGATGGGATCATCTCTACAGTCCTGAAAGGGAAATGGAAAAGGAGGGCTGGGAGAACAGAAGCAAGAATTCAACCCCACAGAGCACACAAGGATCTGGAATTCAATTTCAGACTTAGGTAAGTTAGATTGTGTTGGTGTTCTCACCAGCAATCAAAAGCCAAGGAGCATTGCCAATACATTTCTTTAGAAGTCATAAAATCCAATATTCTACCCTTAAAAAGACAGCTGAGGTTATTATTATCACATTTTATTTCTATTAAAAATGATCCCACTGGAAAAGAAGCAGGTATGAAATGACAATTCAGGTCTCTAGGTGAGCTCATTAATGTTCTTAAAATGTTTAACAAGGTTCATGCTAATTGTTGCTAGACTAATGTCTTGTAGAAGCTTAGTTAATTCCACTTCTTTCTAGATGTTTAACCAAACTGACACTAATACTTGGTTAGCTGCTACTCATTCCCTCCCCATTAGTAAGCACTAGTAAAGAAAGGTCTGTCATTCCTATGGCAGCAGAACTAGAGCACTAACTGGCACCACTAGCAATCTACTCCAGCTTCCTATCACAATGTAACCATCTATTTAAAGCTGCTGTGGTCTCGAAATAGTTGCCTGGCCTCAATATTAGAACACATTTGACTTTACAGGTAAGGATTTGATTAGCTACTTGATTACTTCTAACTGTGTTTACACATTGCATAGATGGGGAAGGCAAGAGCTGAGGTGCAGCGTGTTCCCTAACACAGCCTGTTGTGCCCGTACAACAACCGGCCAGTCTGGATCCCATGGGCACCTCCAGACATCCAAAGCCTTTGTTCCCATGAGGGAATCACACTGTCCATGGAGAACACTCAAAAAAAAATGCTATGGCTGGACAGCAAATGAAACCCATGTGGTCTTCAGAGCAAGGGAACACGCCTACCTGCCTTCAAAAGGGAGAGGGGTCCTACCCCAGGGAAGAAATGAGATGTTCACACATCTGTTTCTCAGTTTGCCCATAATTCACATCAGTCTTCAAGCAGATAACATAGTTCCATAGTCTTATGTCACCCAAGTCATTGCCAAATCTTAGATCCTATCCCTCTCTTAAAAGCAGACATGGCAGCATCCCATCTTGTTACTAATTCACATCTCAGCAAAGGTTTAATTTCATCTTTACTCACGTATCTTTATGACAGAGAGGAATTTCCTCTTGAGCCAGACATGCTGCTGCTGATCAGAATGCCATGCTGAAAGCTGTTGGTAGCCCTTTCTGTGAATTCTGGTTCAGTTTCATTCCTCCCCTGCCACTGTCCCAAATAACATCTGCCCTGACGTGGTGGCTTAAGCAACACCTGTTCCTCACTTTCACAACAAACATTCTCTTGGCATGTGAGTGGGGTGATAGATTCTAACACATTAGTAGATGAATATACAAATCCCAATTGCTGCCCAAGCCCAGGCACAAGGAACTGGAATTATCTGCAATAAAAAGTGGTGGCCTTAGGCTTAAATCTGTGCTTTAGAGCTGCTAACACAGACCCTGCACAACACCTGTGTGGCCTAACTTCCAAAATGCCAGATCTGGCACTGCAGACAGATCCAGTACCAGAACAGCTCAACCAACATCCCTAAGCCACACTGAACCAGGGACATTTTCTGCAAGTATCGTTTTGTCTACAGTCATTCTGTAGGCATAGCTGGAATGGATAAAGGTGTGGTTTGTGTCTCCACAGTCCTGGCACCATCCTGCCAGCAGAACTGAGCTGTAGATGAAGCTGAAACAGAAATAACACTGCCAGATTCACTGGGAGAGTGCCTGGGGAGCCCTGAATGAGCCTCCCCCTGCAAAGGTGTGTTGGGTGAACTGGGATGCGGGGAAACGGGACTGGGAAGCACTCAAGCCTAAGCTTAGAACTATCACAGCTTGGAAAGAACAACGTCAGGTCATGAGGGATGTGGATACCACTCTGGCAGGTGGAGAAGACCCTGTTGGTGGTCTCAATGTTGTACAGGCACAGGTCCCAGCAATGTCAGCTCAACCCTCTTTCCATCCTCATCTTGTAGGTGCCAATTTCTTTCCCTCCTCATCTTGTAGGTACAAAAAGCTACCAGAGCACATGCACATAGAGCTCATACCTGGGACACTAGTTATTCCACTGGCATTGCAAATGCTACAAGGTCATATTAATAAATACAGTTAAGAACTACAACCAGGTAAGAGAGAAACTGAGTTAATGATTAGTTTAGTTTTATTTTAGGTATTTCTCTCTTATATTTAGCATACAAACAAGGTGACAGACTTGCAGGAGCAGCAACTGGCTGGAGAGCCAGATTCCCTTCCCTCCCCAAATCCATATGTCTCCATGAATGCTGCAGTATCCTTTTTCCAGACTGAATAACCACAAGCCAAGGAAGGAAAATTGTGTTTGTTTTTTTTAATAAAGCAGTGATGTGAGTGGCGTGAACAGCAGGGATGCTGATTTCATGCTTCCCTGCTCTTGTAAACTGTGGAAAGGCAAAGAAGAGGAACTAACTCAATCACTGGATTATTCATTATGGATGAACATCTAACAGTGGCAGAGCACATCTCTGGTTGCAGCAGAGCCACCAAACTGCAAGAGCCTCTGTAAGCCACAATCAACAGTATCAGAGGCAAAACAAGTGCTGCTCACTCTCTTGGTAGGAGCCTGGGGGCTCTGAGGAGCACTGAAATGAAACTCTAGCTCCCAAGGACAGGTACCTGCACAGCTGGGCTTACCCACTGCTCTGAGCCAGGAGGCACAGAACTGCTGCTGGGTACTTGCACAGGCAGAAATGACCATATATATATATCTGCACGTGTCCAATCACTGTGCATGCACCAGCCATGCAAACTTCTGCCAAATTCACAAACTGCCCCTCAGAAACAAGCTGGACTAGTCCTAAATTTAGAAGAATAAAAGCAAAGGGTTTCACAGAGTTGGTGCTGGATTTTCTCAACCTTAAACTTCGGGATGTTTCTCTTTTTAAGCACTGGGCAGCTTAGTCTGGAACATTGAAGGCACTCACTGGAGCGAGGCATTCCTTCCTGCTCCATGGGCCTCCTGAGGCCCAGCCCAAAGGGAATTCTGCCCTGCACCTTCCCCGCTTCAGCTGTAGGCAGGAGTCTGCAGTTAGGCCACATCATTGCTACTAATCTCAAACACTTGAAGTGATGGATTACCTTGTCCAAAAATACAAAATTGGTCAAAGAACTTGGTTTTAAGGCATAGCTGAAGCTATTTTTACCCTGATTTCTTGGTCTTCAAGCAACGTTTTGAACTTCACGTTGATGAAGGGCAACTTCAAACAAGGTCAAAATGTGCACAGATTCAGTGATCCTCAGAAGCTTGATTTTATCAGAACACTGGCATCACTAGACATGGGAATTCATTCCTTAAAGCCAAACTCACTATTGTACCTTTTGGAGTCTGAATCCTAATGCCAGTGGGGTGAAAGATGTCAAGCTCGGGTAGCAGGTCTCCCATTCCCTTCCTTTTATATAGAACTATCCCTATATTACTCAATTCAATTATGTAAATATCCTACAACTTCTGTATGTTTATTCCAGACCTAGAAGTTAAGGACTAGCAGAACAGGCTGCTTTAAGGGCACAGAGAAAGTGTCTTCTTTATGAACAAGATCCATGAGACTTGTGTTTATCCCTTGAAAAGTGGATACTGCATAAATAAATCAAGACAGTATAAGGAACCAATTGGATCCCCAGGCCTCTTCTGAAGGTGATGTGGGATCCTACAAATGATTCAGTTGGTTGCAGGCCTTTGTGCTGTATAAACCAGAAACTGGTGGAAATCTTTCCCTTTGCCCCAGGTAATGATGTAGGTGGGAATAAACTCCTTGTACTGTCTGATTTCAAGTGGTTCAGTAGGGCAGGACAAGAGGTGAATGGAGGATGGTTATTCTAGGTAAAGGGACTGGGGTGGGCAGCAGGAATTGCTTCACTGGTGAAGTCCTCACCATTCCTTGTGTAATTAGCCACTTGTCTATGGGCTCCATGTCTGAGTTCCCACCTTTACCTCTCCTCTGTGTTGAGAACAGAAAGGTCCATAAAGAGAGAAACCACAGCAACAACCCGTGACAAAGTAATATAACAGCAGCAAATTAAACACTTCACATACACATTCACACACATAGAGTTGCCTGTGGCAGCTTCTGGCAGCAGCTCCATCCCCCTCTGCTGCCTGTCAGCTCTGTCCATGGGTGGACAGACCTCACCCCGACCTCTGCACTTCCTACAGACAGTTCACAGAATTTTAGCACTTCCTCCATGCTGGCATTAAAAAACAAACATAAAAATCACTGGCTAGAAGTGAGGCTGATGTTTGTCACCTTCTTAGAAGAAAAGAAAGTGTAGGCCCGACAACCTGCTAAAGTCAGACTTCTCTGGAAACGCTGGGGTAACGTGCTGTGGAGCTTCCCTTGTTCCTGACACTGCAGGTTGCAGCACACCCTACTTACCTCCTTGACCTCAGCAGACAAACTCTGCCTCAACTCCTAACGATGGCACTGAGCAGGAGGGTCAGTTTGCTGCAGTGTTCTGGCAGCCTTTCAACCTGCCCCTCCCCAAGAGCAGTTGAGGTTAAAAGGACAGGCAATGCGTCCCGTTCCTCTGGGCAGGTTGCAGGCTGCGCAAACAGCAACACAAAGACTCCCCAGATGGCTCCTTGTCCTTTAGCATCCCATCCCTGAGCCAGGGCCTGGATGCAGAGTCATCTCTAGCTCTGGAGGGGCTTGCTCAGGACCAACAGAGCACAGTGGTTCCAGTTCACCAGCCCTGTCAGAGCTGGGTTGGCTCAGAGAGGCACCACCGTGCTTAGGTACCCCATCCAGATACCTGGATAGGTGGGATTCCTCTGCTGTCCCCATTGCCACAGATAATGGGGAATCAGCTGTAATCTTTTATGTCTCATTTCAGCACTTGTGGTGAGGGGGGGGGACGGAAATGGGAAAAACATTCCACCTTCATCTATCTGTGTAACATTAGAGAATTGTTTCTTGGACACTTCTCCTCCCAGTCGTGATCACGCAACAACTCTGTGGCAACAAAAGCAATTCCCAACATGGAAAAGCAATATTAAGAAAACAGTGTATTTTTAGCTCGTCTTGTTTCCAGCTGCTAAATCATATTACAAGACAGCTAATGCCACGTGACCAGCCCTCTCTCTACAGACCATTCTGAGAATGACTGCATTAGAGACGTCGGATGTGCTGAATTTTACCACTGGACAACTGTGCTGGAACAAGATGTGTGTGAAGAACGTGTTGAGAAGCTTTTGGCTCCTCCCCTAGAGCTGTTCTTAAATTAGCTCTCTACCCAAATTAATGCTTGTCTCTCATTTATGGAGCACTGCCAGGTTTTTTTCCTACACATGCCGAGGCTGGTAACTTTAGGAGAGTTTAATTTTGATTTCCTGTAAGAAGAGAGACACCCACAAGCCTCATGACACTTGACAAAAAGTGGTGTTTACCAATTACTTAAAGACTGCATTTCAAAACAAGCTGCTCTGATGACACGATACAGTCACCAGGACCTTTGAAAAGAGGCTGAAAGTCTCTACAAAGTCTTGGAGCCCAAAGTTCCACAACCTATAATGCATTTGCCCCAAAAAACTTTGACCATCAGATTAGCTCAGACATAGCCCTTTGAACTGACAACACTTGGGGCAGAGCAGCAGCCTTGCTGGTGTGAATGACATGTCACATCGGTGCCTCAAGCAGAACTGGCTGAGAACAAAAGTATTAATACATAAGGACATGACCCCATGGTCACCAGGGGAATACAGCCCCCTTGGCCAGTAGCTAAATGCAAGCCCCTCATGTTTTGTTAGCCAGGAACAAAGGGAAGAATCTCAAACCTTTTCCCAGGTCCTGCCAATAACACAGCCCAGTGACACTGGGGGCTCAAGCTGTCTCACTGACTTTGGGAATTCCTCTCTCACTCCTGCAATGTCCCTCTGCCCCTGCCCCCCTGTGCTTCTCCCTCTCCCTCAGTACTGCTAGCATGAGATTTTGTGGGGCTGAGCTTGAAACTGATGACAGGGATGACCCGGGCTATAAATTACCCTTTTTGCAGGAACAAGCAGATAGATTTGTGGGATGGGGGCAGGCTCTGTAAGAAATCACTGCTGAAACCCTGTTTCCACTGAGCTGTGGCCCAGGCAGGCAGCTGTGATCTGACCCCAGCTGGCTCCAAATACAAATTCTCCCTGGCTCAGAGCACAAGCTGCCAGGCATGCCAGCTGCCCCCAGCGCTCCCATTTCAACTTATGAAAGAACCAGGGCAGGCTCCGCCAAGGCATGGGGAGGGAATTCTCCATGGGGGGAGGTGTGTGCATGCTGCACTGGCTCTGCCATGCTCCCTAGTGGTCAGCACACACCAAGATTAGACTGGGAAAAGGCTCCGCACTTGCTCCGTCATCTAAAAAACTTAACACGCAGCTGAGTAGAAAAGAGCAGGAGAGTTTTAAAGAGCGGGGTGGTAGAAAGAGTTTGAGGGGCAATCTGAACGCTTCTTTCACTTCTGCCTTCACCAAGGTATGCAGGCAAAGCTGGTCAAGCTGGTTCTCTCAAACACATTTCTAGTGTCAGCTGCTGTGAGGTGACAGCACATGGGTCTGTTCTGCCCACACAAGACAGCAGGAGCCTGCCCTGGCACAGGGGGAACAGACTGCAGGCAAGGACAGTTCTGGCAAGGCATGTGAACCCTTCCCAGTCTGCATCATTCCTATCACTGTAACTTGCTCCTGTATCCATGCACTTAGAGCAAAGTCTAGTAGATTAAGACCGCACCAACTTTCATCAGTGAAACCACACCAAACAAATGCACACCAGTGTTTACAAGATATTCCCCACTTATTCTTTCCAGCAGTGATTCCAGTCAAAGAGCTGCCCCCTACCCCAAGGCAAGCTGCAAGAACACAGGAGAATTTACTCCCTATGATTTTGAAGCCTTTTAGGCTGGTCTGCCAAATAGCAGCTCTTTAGAAATCATTACTGAGCAAGTACTTGCTCCTAGATCTCTATTTCAAAATAGCCGGTGCTAGCATCTTGCTGGAATAGACAGAATGAGAAGTCTGGGTGACAGCAGCTGCCTCCAGCTTGGATTCCAGGCAGGGCTTCAGATAACAAAGTGCAGAGCAAGGACCTACCCCTCCTGTGTTCTGTTTTCGCACGTCCAGGGCAGACGCCAGTCCTTTGACAGCCTGGGGATCCTCGTATGTCACACTGAAAGAAAGGAACAAACCACAGAACTAGAAGGAAGTCCAGCAGTCACCCATGCAGAACACATCTGCTACTCTGATTTCATGCCCTGGAAATTAGAAAACCTTTTTTTTTTTTTTTCTTAACAAGACTTCAAGTGCACTAAGTTACTCCAAGAAGAGGAGTGTGCTCTGGATAAAGACCGTTCGTCAGTCTCGGGAAGCACGTGGAAACAAAAAGCCTGGCATTATGGAAGGTGGGCAAATAGGTTACAAGGCATCTTAAGGGTGCCCAAGAGCTGTCAGGGGACTATGAAAAGAGGTTTGGTTACAGATCATGTTCTGCAAAGCTGTGAAGATGACATTTGGAAGCCTGACCTTGATGATTTCATGAGGAGACGCAGACTGGAATACAGATGAAACATAACTGGGCAACTACAATGAAGCAGACAAAGAAATGCACTATTTCTAGAGGTTGGCTTTTTAAAAAGGTTCTTACGTTGCAAAAAGGACATGTAGCAGTTAGGTAACAGAGGCAATAGAGACATTTCTCAGAGCACAGTGGTGAACTGTGAGCTGAAGCAGACACCAGCACCTGCCCGTAGATCAGCCCCTGCTAGGAGCAGCATCCTGGAGCAGGGGGGGCACTTTCTCCCCCAGCCTGGCTTCTTCCAGGCTCCCAGCAGAGCACCCTGAGGCTCTCACCTACACCCATCTTTACTGCCTCACTGCTGCTCCATTTATACAGTGTAGAACCCAAGGAAGATGTAGCAATTCTCCCTTGTGAAATCACAGCCTGATACGTGCACCTCGTTCCACTAGCTCACAGAAGGAGATTGTGGTGCAGTATGAGAAGACCAGTTTCCTGCTTTGTTTAGCACAAGAGACAGAGGGACCTCCATGAGATCTCTCTGCAGTCCTTTCTGACTACACGTTAGGGCTCTCAGCCCAAAATCTCCAGTGGTACCACACACCTCTACAAAAAAAAAAAGTAAAGCATGTCCTCTCAACACAGCCTGCAGCTGAGGCAGCACCAGTATCTCTATGGATAACTGCAAATGAAAGATCCTAATAAATTTGCTGGTGCAGGTTTTCCAGAGCTAGTACATTTTTGGCAATCTGCTAAGGTCTGAACAAAACAATTGAACAACATTTCTTGGTTGGAGACAAGATACTGATGATGTTCTCACTGCTGGCAGCCACTACATCCTCTAGAACCTGAAAACAGAGGGAGGCAAGAAAGAATATATAAAATAAAAACGCCTGAGTGTGTCTTTTATTGAGTATCACCTAACAGGGATCAAAGGATTTCTTAATGAGTGCATAGATATATTTTACATTAAAATTATTTGACCTGTTAAGTGCCCCTGAAAGTTCCAGGTTTGCAGCTCTAGAGATGCAAGCCCTATGCACATAAACAAATGAGGGACAGCAGGGTAGCCAGGCAAGCTGCACTGCCCTGACAGCCTGTGAGAGTCTGACTGCGGGGCCAAAAGGAGAGTTTAACTGGATGGTAATTCTGTTTCCAAGACCTAGATGACAGTAATTCAGTCACCAAAGTAGATTCATGACCTTCAGGTGAAGGACCCTTATGCTCCTGTTTCTCAAACACTGGCTGGGTGGATTGGATGACAAGCCTTTATGAGAGGAAGCATCTGCAGAAGTAAAAGCAAATTCGTTTCCAAGTTTCCAGTGAGCTCATTAACTAAGACAGTCAAATAACATTACTCAGCCAGTCTGCTCTGCCCAGCAGCAGGAACTTCTCCACTTGCTCATACTAATAATGATGAACAGGATAGAGACTGGATTAAAAGTACAAAAACATACACCAAAACCACTTTTTTAGTCTGGAGTCAAGTCAAGAAGTTTCAGATCTACGCCCTTAGAAAACAGCAAAAGCTGTGACTCAAACAGCACCACAGACAAACTCCACATACTTCTTTCGCTGCTCGGCCAAGGAACTGCCTCTTGTCTGTGCAAACATGTCGAAGTCATCACGAGGATTACTGTGCTGTAGAGAGCTGAGTGTGCCACTGACACTGTTTGTACCCAAGTCTGCAACCAGAGACAAGAAAAGTGAACAAATGAAGCAGCAAATGATACTCGAGCAGCGCTACCACAGCTGCACAGCTAGAGAGGAAAGCATTAACAATTCAGGACAGCTTTAGGTATCACCTCTTTAACACTTGCAGCACTGAGCAGAGTCCTGTCCAGAAGAATTTGGAGGCTGCTTGTTGTTAATTTCTTAAACACCAAATGTAGAGATTGTTTTATTCCTCCTGGCAGCACCACATCATGAGTACTCCTCATCGAGAAGCCAGCACTTGGGAATTGGTGTGCACCTGCTGCCAATCCCATCTTGAGATAACTACTATTCACTAACATGGTTCAAAATTTTGGACACTTTGGACATTTGGGATACCAGAATGTTGCCCCTCAGCTATTGACTGTGAAATCAACAGTTTCAAATCAAGAGATAAGATATAGGCACAGTGCTGAAAGAGGTGGAGAACCTTCCATCAAGTCAGGTGATCCTATCAAGCAATCTTTGGTTTGACTTAATGAAGAACACCTAATAGTTTCGTAACACCTTTTATCCAAATATTTAAAATATTATTTGTACAAGGAGAATCAAGAACATTCACCAGACTGATTTCATGGAGAGCTATATCAAAGCAGAAATAAAAGCTTAAATAAAATCATGAACAACAATCTGTGCTTTTTCCTTCAATCTACCCTTTGGTTGGTAAATTCCTGCTTTTGTGCCAGGCAGGTTCCCAGCTGCAGATTGCTACAGTGCAGGGGAGTGGGAAATCCTCCCTAATCCTGTAAGGCACATAACCAAATCTTCCAAAGGCTCCATGGCAACGTTAATCAGGTAGTGGCAAGTCAAAGGGAGCAGAAACTGCCTGACCCACCAGTGAAACTGCTCCTCATAAACCCAAACAACCCACCATGACAGAGGCTTGTACTGGGTGCTCAGGTCAGTCACAGGGACCTCAGCAACCGCTCAGACTTGCTCCCACAATCATACAGCTGGATTGCCTAGCAGCTTCTGCATGCTATTGGAAAGCTCCATGCACTGCAGGTCATCAGAACTGTTCCCACCACGTACTCACCAAGCCCTGCAAGCTGTGAGGAGAGTGAGGATGGGGGGGCTGAGTTTCCAACCATGGGGCTCACTACAGCTGGAGAGCCAGGGCCCAAATCTATTAAGTTATCTTCTGTCACCTCATTCAGTACCTGTTGGGACACAAGAAATACAGCAAGTTACACCTGCCACAGATGACTTCTTGCAGTGAAGCACTAAACACCAAAAAATAACGGGCACTTCCTACAGATCTCTCTCTTGCATTGTCAAATAGATACTATGGCGATGAGTGCAGAATAAAACAGGTCAGTCACCAAAAAAAAAACCACCTCAGTTTGACTACTCAGCATGGCAGGAAACTCCCCTGGAGGTCATGTAGATTTCTTCATATTTTGCTTAAGTGCCTGTGTTCTCCACTTCTTTTAGCACCAGATCTAAGTCAAACTGAATTTGCCACCAATTTCCACATGAGGTATAAACTGTTTTCAGAAGCAACACTTTGTTGTGACTGAAGTTGCAATGCAGGGCCTGTGCTGCTGCTTGCATCACACTGCAGACATGGGAATCAAACAGGCAAAGTAAATAGAGGAAAATGTTAGAAGAATGCAGAATAGAAAATGTAACAGCCCCACATATTAATTAATCATGAACTCAGATCCTGAACACTATAAACCAACTAGAAAATAGTTTTGATTGAAAGAATAATTAGAACTGTAAGGCGATGAAGAAAGGTTCCTAAATTATGAGTGGCATGAAGAAAATTACCCTGAACAGCTGTACTGTAAGGCACAGTGAAAAATAATTAATTGGGCCAAATAAAAAATCATTAAGTGACTTGATCAAATATAAGTGAAGCATTTATCATATACACATACACATATAAAAATGTAAAAATGTGTAGTTAAACTCTCTGCTTAAGGACACTGTGAATGCCTAAAGTCTGCATGGACTCAAAAGCAATCAAAAACAGTTAACAGAGGAAAGAAACCCTCTCAGGGATTGTAAACACAGAGATGTTTTAGTGTGTCTTTCTGACCTAAAAGTTGTCACTTGAGGTTTACTACAGTCATATGCTCTGTCCTTGGTATCTGCTGCTAGCCATGACAAGCAGGACATGGGACTGGACAAATAAGAAGTCTGATCCCAGTGGTCTCAGTAGGGCTGGATGGTGAAGTTGCTGTCACCACAGCTGCAGGTAGGTACTTACTCCATTGCTGACATTTTGTGTTGAACGTCCCGATCTGTAGCGCTCAAACCTGTTTAGAAAAAACAAAAATACAACACAGACTATCAAAGTCAGCAATAAACAATGAAAAACACACGTTTATATCAAAGTCATGACATGCTTGCCACTGAACTTAGTTTTCCGTGGTTCAAGAGGTAGCCCTGAAAGCTTTAACTCCAAGCTAGGACAAAGGGAGGATAGTTACAGAAGTTGCCTTCTTGGCAAAGGTGGGTATGAAGTTGACTCATTTGATCTTGCAGCACACATGTGTCTGAAAAACACTGTAGGATTTGTCTTTGGCTTGTCTTTGGCTTTTTTTTTTTTTTTTTCTCCTCATTAAGTGCTTTGTGACAGACTATTCTATTAGTCAAGGGACAGGGGGAACGGCAGCCAGTCAGCAGCTCCCAGCTAAATAAACTGAGCACTACAGCAAGTCTCCCTCCCACTTAACAGCTCCCTCTTGCTGCAATACATGTAAATTAGGAGCCATATGTGTGCTTGCACAGCCCTGCCCAGGCAGCACATGGCAAGAGAAACAATCATTAACAGATTCACATCTTAAAATATTCTGGGTCAGCTCAAAGATCATCAGAGTTAATGTTCAAATAGGCTGGTACTTTCCACAAATGAAAGTAATGACGTTGGATAAAAAAATTCCCATACCTTTTAGGGGAAGAATTCTGGTTAGTTAAGATCTGGTCTCTTTTGTCCTCCTTCCCCAAGTAGCTGTGCATCTGGGGCTGCAAATCTAAACCCAGCTTTCATGAACCTAAAAAAGCAGGGGGAACTACTTCCTCCCAAGCCCTGCTGGAGGTCAGTTCCATCTCCTTCCTTACCAGGAAAAGCACTATGATTTCTCTGGACTTAGAGTTTTTTCCTTGTTTAAAAGTAGTTTCAGATGTAACCTCTCTTTTCAGTCAAACCCCATGATAAAGCTTGTGGGTTTCCTCCCAGATGGACAAAATACAACAGGGAACCTCAAGCAAACAAAAATGTTTTCTTAAATGTAATAGAGGAAACTTACAAGGCAGCAAAAACAAATTAAGGCTTGAATTTCAATTTTAGGAAATTGTGGGTGTCTACTATTACTGGAAATCCAGCTCCCTTAGCTGGAAACCCAAGACACCTCCCACCTCATATTTCTCACCAAAAAGGCTTATGAACCACATGTTCATTTACATCCAAAGCTTCACAGGGAAGGCCAGAGATCCTGCTTGAGTCCCTGCCAGAGCTCAGTACCTATACCAGAAATCAGCATGATGAATGTGGAGCTTTTGAACAGCAGAGGAGGAACTGGAATGTATTGGAAGGGTCAGGCCAGAGCAGCTATTCCAGCACAAACAGCTTGTTGACATCACCCAGCTCACCTTGCAGTGCATAATGCCTACAAATACATTAGCCCCAGTCATCAAAGCCACAGCTGGAGGAAAATAGAAAAAATATTAAGGGTGACCAGACTAAACCTCATGCCACTTGTAGAATCATGCTCGTGCATGGAACACACACCATTTCACAGAAAAAGGCAGCACTTGTTTAAAAGTTGCCCCCATCTCCTGTGAACAATTAAATCAAAGATAAAAATCGAGGCAGCTGAGGCTGCTCTCCAGCCTTTGCTGTGACAGCAGAGATTCACAGATCTAGAGTCTAATTTATTTTTAAAGGCTTGAGAAACAAAGCCCTGTGCTGAGAGCAAGGAACAAAGGGTACTTTTCAGTGCCTCACTCCCCAGGCCTGTCATTAAGGGGAAGATTAAACTTTCCCAAGACTGCGTATCACGTGTCACCTACTGCAGCAGATGTGGCTGACAGCGCCTTTGTCTGACATGTCCCAAGCCCTGTGACCCAAGTCCCACCCCGGGGGGATGATTCTTGCAGACCACCTCTTCAAAACCTCAGCTCTGCACAAGACAAGCTTTTTTTCAAATCTTAAGGGTTACATAAAAACAAAACCCTTACATGCGTGAAGATCACACCCACCTTAGGCTGCTCCTCTTGCACCAGCACTGGAGCTAGAAAGCTCAGACATCAGAAGGCAGAGAGAGCTCACAGGAGCCTCCCCAAGCCAGGAAGCAGCACAAGCACTTGTGCAGTGGAACTACAGTCTGTGGCTGTGCTATTTTTGGTCTCAAGTCCCTACACCTGTACAGCACTGCACAACAGGGACTTGCAGACTCCAGTCTCTGCTGGTTCTGAGAGTCTTGGACAAGGTTGCCCTGCAGTTTGTGGATATGCCCCACCAAAATTCAATGGCTAGGATAAAAAAATAAGTAAATCATGGTATTAAAGGAAGCAAGTGAAACAGGAACCTTACAATAAAAGACCAGAAAAAGACTTTGCTTTCTGTGGTTTGGTTCTCTGCATTTTGTTATGTTGAACCAGTGGCTCAGGTGGCCAACCCTTGTCAACTAACTGACCTATGTTGGCACTTGAGTGAAAACCCAGAAGGAATACAGATAGTTGGTGGAAAAGGTGCCCCACCTTTCGTATCGGAGGAAGACATTATTTAAATCATCATTCACATGCAGCAGCTCCTCTGTGACTTCCTCATTGGACACTCGTGAGATAAGCTCCACAATTCTCTGCTGCATAGCTCTACAGGTTCGGTTCAGCTCCTAGGAGGAATGCATTGAGTACACACATTCTGGTAAGCAGCAAGCAATGAGTAGGTTTAGTTGAGCTCTGCTCACAGCCAAACATTTCCCCCAGCTGAGAAACACTAAGACAAGTCTATCTTTGCATGATTAAATGTCACGCAAAAGCACATCTAATCAAACATGCCCTTCAAGAGACAACGGCATAAAACCTTGAGAGCCTATTTACAATTCAACATCCTGATTCTTCTTGAACTTTGAGCACTTCAGAAAATAAATATCTGTATTTTAGTGACCTCTTTTAAGAATAAAACACACAACAGCTTTCCAGAAGAGAGCTTTCAAGGAAAATTCAATTTGCTCTTTTTGGCAAGATCATCCTTAAAGTCTAAAAGATGCACGTGGTGGAACAAGTGGGGAGAAAAAAGTTCATCAGGGCTACCACAAGTAGTTAAGTGTGTGCTAGGAAGGGAATTGCTGGGGACACAGAGCTCCTCAACCACTGAGCACATGATGGTGAACCCAAGACAAGGAGCAGGAGCACGAAAATATGAGCACTCCACACACACTTTAGTATCAAAACTCTAGACAGAAACGTTCCCTTCAACTGAGCAAGTGCACAGACAAGATACTGCAAAAAGGGAGCGGGGAGTTTCTTTAAGACTATAGACTAAGGGCATTTATTTTAGAAGTCTCTCATGCCAAGAAATTTAGATTTGAGTGTCTAAACCAGGAGTTCTCACGCTTCCAGGACACCTCTTCCATCACCAATTACTTAGCAGAAATCTTTACTCCTGAAAGGCCTCAAGACCAAAGGTCAAAATTGCTCTGTTGAGGAGGAACTACAAGAAGAAACGTGACATATGGCACAACACAACTGATCAGGCCCATGGTCTTACTTCAATAAGCACTGACATTTCAACTAAAGCATGTCCCTCTGTCATCTTCTGCCCCAACTCTACTTCACAGCAAAAATTCAGCACTAAACAAGGATGACTTGTTGGTACACAACCTTCCAGATGAAAGCAAAAATGTGTTTGTTTTCCTTGCTTGGTCTGACATCCTAAGCTCTGGATAAATTTCACCTACTGCAATCCAGCTGCCTTAACAGCTTGAGGAATGTGTTCTCCAATGTCAGTTTTGATCCCATCACTTTCGAAGCAGATTGTGACATTTCAGAGGTTTGTTTGCTGCCTTTCTGAGAGGGCTGACAGTACCTGTCTATTCTGCTCTGAGCTGGCTCCCCAGCAAGCTGTTTACATTTGATTGTTGGAGAAAATGTCAGGAATTATTTAAGGAGGAGGGCTATATAAACCTCAAAGCAAGGAGTCCTTGGATGCAGCACCCGGCTCATGGCTTTCAAAAGACTAACCATCCTCTGTGATCACAAAGGGGCTCTCCCCAGCTCTGTGGTTCAGCTTGAGGATGCATCAGTCAAAGAAGGGAACCAGCTGGAATAAAGAGTCTTTGCTGTCACTCCATTTTATGATCAAGTTTTTTCACCTGAAAGCTGTGCTGTAAGGTTACGCTGTCAAGATGTTAGTAGTTGTCTCTGGATGTGAGTGAACTGCTTGACACTGGTTTGGTCTGTCGTGGTTTCCTGGAAGTTTCTTTTGTTTTGAGCACTCCGACCCAAATGGGCAGTAACTAAAAGGCTCTTTATTGCAAAGCCTCTCATCAGCTGCCATGATGGCTTTGACACAAACACAAAATACTGCTGCATGGGAGAGACCAGTTTTTGGATGGATTTCAAACCCTGATTTATCACGGAGAGCAATTCCCTGCCTTCCTCCAAATGTACTGCTGTGGGAGCCCCTCCTCCCTGCTGCAGGATCAGAACAGAAGCCTATTTCTGAAGCTATGAAAAGGCAAATACCATGTTAAGGGCAGCAGCTGGAATGATAGCTCACAATATTCCTCATCTGTGTTGCATGTGGCACCGTGTTGCCTTCCTCAGTCAAAAGGCCACCCTGCTACCACTGGCCTAAGAAAACAGGTATGAAGCCTGAGACGTGAGCTCACCTTACACTGTTCTCCCTTTTGAGGGAATGCTACACTGGATTGAGACTATCCAGCAAAGAAACTCCTTCTGGTTACCTAGTCTAATCCTCTGGACTGCATGATACCTCACCTGAGCACCTGCCTTAAGCTACTACCTTCAGAAGAAGCTACAGCACATCAGGAAAGACAGTTCCTAGATAAGATTCTGAGTGGCAGAGAATCCACAGAACTTTGGCAATATTTAGGCCAGCTAGAAACATGGAGTGTTTTTTTCTTGCACAGTGGCCAGGAATGTTGGTGGCCATTGACGGAGGAGGATGTAAAAACAGCAGAAATGCTCAGTGCTTAGAGACTACCACAATTTTAAGCTGCTTTGTGGTAAAGGAGACTTTTTATTCAACATTGGGGAAAATTTCTAGCTACATGGAGGAGGAAGCACTGGAACAAGTTTCAAGGGAAGTCAGGAAATCCTTGTCACTGGAAGCCTTAACTAATGAAGAATATCAAATGATGAGACTAACCAGGGTCAAGCACAACCCACATTCATTATGTAAACCAAGCAAACCAAGGCAGTGAAGTGAACTACAACAAAACCCACACACCCCAGAGAAACTTAAGCACAGAAAGGATCACAATCATATTTGCTAGGAAACTGTTACCTGGAGTAACTCAAGGTCTGAGGAATCCTCTTGTCCAGGTACCATTTCTGTCAGCATTTCAGACATCACTTTTGTGTTCCCACGAACAATATCCAGTTCACTGCGCAGCCGAGCAATCTAAATTTGGGTTAAAAGACAGCAAAATACTGCATCATCTTTTGGTTTAGGCAGATCAGTTTCAAGAACTGACTTTGTGATACCTCTGGTTCTGTCTGACTTGATATTTGAGGCTCCAGACATTCTAGCAGGGAAAAAAAAAGTAAAGAGTTTAGCCAGGAGAGAATTTTAGAAAAGCAATAGAAAAGAGAACTTTGCAGAACTACTAATCATCACAAACCCAGGTGAGCTGTGCTTGTGTGGAAGAGAAGCAATTGAAAGCAGCAGCTTAAACCAGACCTTGAGTGCCTCACTCAGAGTGGGAGAAGATGTACAACTTTGGAGTAGGATCTTTGGCTCTGAAGTTATTATTTTTGCAGAGAGAAAAGAAGCTCCTACATTAGGGCATGTGCAAGAGTCTTATGGATACAAACTCAACTCCCAGCTAGAAGGATCTTCCTGCATCTTCAAGACATCCTGAGCATTTAAAGGAGGGGGAAAATGAGAGTAACTGCTGAGCCAGTGCACAGCCCCTGAGTGGACTAGTGTGTTGGATTGTGTGGTTTCACTCTTGATGCCATTGGGAGGCCACAGATACAAACCCAAAGCCTCAATTTTACAGCACAACAGGAGGAAAGATTACTAAGTAGAACCAGACCTAGAAAGCAATCAAAGTCAGAAGAGTTCAAATGAAAGTTCCCTTTCAAACTGGTTTCTAATTTGACTGAATGAAAGAGACCCACTCAACAGAGCCATCATCCCAGTACCTGTTCAGAATTAGCAGTGATGGGACCAGTCACGTTCAGAGCTGGGGCCTGAGGAGCAGAATACGCTGTTGGAGAAGATGAAGAGTAAGAGCTGGTGCTCATCCTTTGCTGAGACTGTGAATTGTGCATATTTGCTGCAGGATCAACTTCAGGAACACTCTGCCACATCAGAAAGACAGGAGTTCAGAAGCTGAATTCTGACATCACTTGCTTTGTCAGCAATCTCAGGCTAAAATATGTTCAAATATAGAACATAATTGCACCTTGTGGAAAAGGTCAGTGGAGTTACCAGAACAGAGACTGTGAATTGTGCATATTTGCTGCAGGATCAACTTCAGGAACACTCTGCCACATCAGAAAGACAGGAGTTCAGAAGCTGAATTCTGACATCACTTGCTTTGTCAGCAATCTCAGGCTAAAATATGTTCAAATATAGAACATAATTGCACCTTGTGGAAAAGGTCAGTGGAGTTACCAGAACAGAGGTGCAGCCCAGCCTGTAAACAAACAGCTGCAACAAAAATGCACACCCTTATCTTTTGACCCAACCCACGTGCATTTAAGTCAATTTACCATCACAAGAAAAAATGAGAAACAAAATAAAAGCAAGTGCCAAAGATAAATAATGATAAATTATTTTAAACTAGGAATTAAGTTGCAGGCTTAGAAAAATGACGTGATACACAGATACTGAATTTAATTAATCTTGACACAAGAATTGCAATCCTTCAGTCCTTGATCACTTGCATTTACCACTTCAAAGGTTCATTAATTTCAGTTTTCAGAGTGAATAATCAGAACACCCGTGATCATCATTAAGTTACTTCCTAGCAGGAGTTCTGTCATCTTTCCAGACCTAACTTTTCAAAGGTGTAAAGATCTCACGTTACCATGGGATCAGCAAGAGATTCAGACTCTGTACACTTTTAAGAGACAGGCAGGCCTTGGCTCAGAGTTACCACTAACAGAAATAACCATATTTTTGAGAAAAATAAATAAATCACAATCATACATCCTGCTGGACTTTCTCTGAACAAAGCAGTTGCACTTGTCTGGTGATTTTGTGGAACAAGACAAGCATACAAACCTTCTTCAAACTCTTGTCTCTTCTCAGATTGATGTTTGACTCAAGGGGGGAGATGCCATTAGCTAATGCAGCTGCATTATGCTTCTCTTATAAGCTCTTAAAAAAGTCCTTCCGGGAGTGAGAAACTAAGCCAAACTCAGACAAACAGGAGGGGTATGAAGAATAGTTACCCAGCTATTTTAACAGGAAAATACCTCTGGAGTCGAAATGCTGCAACTTACCCTCTGAGGTGTGTGTATTGGAGAGAGAGCATCAAGATCTGCCATGGGAAACTCTATGCCTTTCCTCTTGAGCTCTTCATAAATATGCACCACACCAGTTAAGTCAGGGCTACTCCGAAAGGCATCAGCCCAAGCCTGGAAAACATGAGGGATTATCCATAAACCTTTCAAATGAAGTTCCAGCTTCACCCTGACCTCAGATACTGACTACAAAACCTTTCATGTACTCTAGCTTCAAAGGAAAGCTGTAATCATTAGACCTGGTCAAATAGATCCTGCAAATGTCATTAAGACAGTCACGTACACATCCTATTGAAATATCAACTAGACAGGAACCCAGGGCACAGTAGCTAAGTCTAGCCTTGACATCATCAAAATCTGTAAATGCCAATGAAAGCCTCTTCCAAATCTCCTCTACTTAGCACTGATTGCATGCTGATCTTTTCTTGCATATTCTATGGCCAATGACCCCCCCCCCCAAAGGTCTGTGTGAAAAGATTAAATTCATCTAAGCAAAATTCATAAAGGCCAATAATAATCCTGAGTATTCTCAATTTACTTTGTGAAACACCCTTCTTTGTTGCCAATGAAAAATCACAGCTGTCAGGTTTTCTTCAGTAATTTATTTGGGCCAAATAAATAGAAAGGTAGTTTCTGAGGTTCTTACACAGTGATACATGCAGTCCCATGAGCAGCAGAACTAATGAAGCCTGGGTTCTGACAGAGCATATTCGGCGCTTAGACACCCCGGTGTGTCAGAAAGAACAAGTTTAAAGGGAGAATTTCCCACAGCCAGAACACTCATCAGATCTCTCCTGCATGATTTCTCTCGTGTCTAAAGAGATTTCAATTCACATTTGAGCTCTTCTTTCAGTGGGAGTACTAAGAGCTTCTCTTCCCTAGCCAGCCTCCTGTACTCATGAAGCTGCTAGGATCATCATATCTTGAAAGCCTCTACCTCCTTTCACTTCAGTTGGAAATTAGCCAAGTATTAAAAATTTAGGGGAAGGGAAAAATTGAAATATTATGACTAAATTAAAAGTGAAGCACTCCCCAAGCCCCCACATGTGTGAAGCAGAGTATCAGTGTGCTGGATCCAGAACTACTGTGAGACGTCTGTGTGGGCTTTGAACTTAATTCATTTAGTCATCACTTTTATACTAGCTCCTTGACTATTTTTACTTTAAAAGCTGTTTTTAATAACTTTTTATATGTGAGAGAGAAATCAAAGATAGCAAAACAAGATAATAGTATTAATATTTAACTTATATTCCTATTCTGATCAGTTCTAAGAAAGAGCATTTCCTACCCTTGCCCAGGAGACAACCCATTATCAGCTGTAAGCCAGCAATTCTGGGTTTGCTTCTCAGCTTTGTTAAGAGTAAATTAACTGCATCAACTGTTCTATTGCAGTGCAAGTCCAAACAGCCCTATTTGAGCCAGAGAAAATAGCTCTGTCTGCAAAGAGCTGTTCTGTTTCCTTGGAACTGACCTTCCAAAACCATCCCTAATTCTGACAGAGATATTGACTGTACCAGTAACTCTACCCTTGCACTTTCTCTGCCTTTTCCATTTACCTAAGAAGTCATCTCAATGATGCTTCTACATAATGGTGCTCCTCACTTCAACTCCATTTGCAAGTAAGAGTGAAAAATGTTAGGCAAGGGATGCTCTATTTAATAATCACTCAAAAGAAACCTAGAGGCAAAAAGTATGCTGCCTTATGCCCCCAACTTTTAATGAGGCTCGTTTGCCCAGGAAGATGTACTAATGCATCCTCTCTTTCTGGCTTCCTATAGATTTTGTTGTAGTGAACTCACTTCATTTGCACTTTACCTTTTTAATATATTCTCTCTTCTGCAACTCTCTTCCCTGGAGAAAGGAGACACTTTCATTTGTATTCTTCTTTGCCTGAGCTAAGAGCATTATCTACATCCCTGTGTCTCTCAGAGGTCATAGGAGGGACTGGGCACTATTGTCCTAAGTGCTGTCTACACACAGTGTAAGACAATCCCTGTCCTAGACAGCTTACAATTCAACTAGGCAACAGTAATACTAGCTCTACTTTACAGATAAGAAGCTACTCACAGGGGTTAGAAGACTTGCTCATTGTCCAAACAAAGGTATGACAGAGGTGAGATTGAATTCAGATCTTTTAAGACTTGGGGCCAGACTAGCAAAAGTAGATACTTAAGGGTGCTGCTGTATAAATCCCACTTGGCACCTCAGTAAGCTCAAACAGGTTCATTAAATTCCACTGCAAATCTGGCCCCTAAAACAGCGACCATCACAAGACAATATATCCAGTGTCAGACACTTTTTAAAACACACACCCTCAAAAGAATTCGCTGTGCCACTAAAAGTTTTCCCCTGCTTTATCTCTGATGACAGTGCTCAGCTATGGGGCAGCCAGGTTATACAAACCTTGAACTGACACACAAGCTCCTACCAGAGGCACAGCAATAAGGAAGATTCCCAAGGCCTTTTAGCAGGGTGAAGAAGGAAGGATGCGCAGTACGTAATATATGTTAATTCCTGTAGACTGGGAAATAGGTTGAGAAAGTGAGATCTAAGATGCTTAACATCTCATAATGGTCAAGTCTCTAGATAAGAAATTGGGTGGCAGCTTCATTGACCCTTGCTACAGGCCCAGGAGCACAAGAGCTGTATGGTCGAAGACATTTGGTGTTTGTACAGCTTTTTTTTCCATCCTTCCAAGTGCTGTTAATCCTCTCATTTCTGTTCTTATTATTTCCCTGATACCAAATTATAAAAAGCCTACAGAAGGGGATAAATGCAATGGCAGTAGAGTAGAGCTGAGAAGAGATCAGTCCCCTGGAACAGAGTTAACTCCATCTGCAGGGAGCTCTAAAGAGCAAAGTCGAAGCTGAGCGAAGTGCTCGTGACGATCGGGGTATTTTGGGTGTGCGTGTCCACAGGGCAGCTGAGAGGAGTGACTGCAATCACTTCTCCAAACTTGTCAGGCAATCTGGAAAACAAAGTCCCCTACCTCCTCCAGCTGAAGAGACACTAACAGAACCCACCCACAGGCAACTTTCGTAATTCTCAGGCTTTTTATACCAAAAAGCTTTTAGTACCCAGAGCGAGGCTTTTAGCTCCTCTGCACTAAGTCTACTCAGATAAAGCTGTTTCATATACTGAGGCACGGACTGCAGCTTGTTGGGTGTGTTGCAAACACTTCCATCTTAGTTGTAGTGACGACTGGGGATCCACTTAAATCCAGGACCTGGTGTAACCAACATTCTCTACAACACTGTAGCAGAATAAGCAGAATGGAAACACACAGAGTTTCTCTTTAGGGGACAGTATTTAGCCTCATCTCCTGGTTGTCACCTGAGGGCTCAGGCAGATGCACCAGAAGTGCTTTTAATAATTTCATTAACAATTTTTTTTTTAAACAAATTTTTAAAAAAAGCCTTGAGATCACAGACCAGAAATAAAGGGACCCCACAGACCCCAATGCAATGCCCACCTAATTCCCCCACCCAGCCTATTTTCTTTTCAGAAATCACTTATTTACCTTGTCAGGCTCTAACCATGTCCTGTCTGTCTATCCAAATAACAAATAAACCAGCAGAAGTTCAACTACATGCTTTGCCACAAAAATCAGAAGTATATTTGGACAATTATGCTGCTCATTTGTAAATACCTTCCCACAATAAACACTGCAGCAGGTTTATATCATTTTAAATATGTAGTGTCTTTCAGTCTCGGGTGTATGCAATGGCCTGTAGGAGCTTAGAGATAAAGCTTCCTATAATTGTCAGATTTCCTCCAGGCAGGCACCAGTGTTTCCTCATGTGTTGCTAATGGTTTGTGGAATTAACATGGCTGGTTATTGTTATGCTGCACAGAAGGAGCAGAGGCAGACAGGCCTATGTCTGAACTTCCCCACTGCAGGCAAGGATCTTACAGTGCACTCTGACTGCACAATAACCAGAGAAAGGACACCCAAACCGTTTTAACTCCTATATGGTCATTTACTATTCTATAAGCATCCTTAAAAGGAAGTCAGAATGCTTTCTAATGGAGAGGAACAGCTCCATTTTATGGTCAGGGAAACAGACACAGAAAGGTAAGTGCTTTGCAACTGACAGTAAAAGTGTGATCTTCTGAGATTTCCTGGCCTCAGACGACAAGCCCGTCACACAAGCAGGTCTCCACCTTCTAGATCTGAATGTTAACATGCAAAGCCACCCATTTATCTTTTAGTAAGTCCTCTTGTGTTAGAGTACAGTGGTACTTCTCTAACTAGAATCCAGACATTTCTCCCTGGATAAAAATACATCTCCTCTTCCCTGCCAATCTGGGTATTTTGTTTGGTTTTCCATCTAAAAATCTCGACACATTTTTAAAGCTGACAGCGTGTTTAGCCACCCGTAGCACTGGAGCAGAGAGTCCTCAGCTCAGGCAGCAACATATGGGAGCAGAGACAAGCTGTGTACCTGAATCAGTGCAAGTACTTTATCCTGGACAATGGTAGGGGGATTATTCTTGGGTGAGATGATTTTCACCAGCACGCCATCGATGAAGTCCCGGTTTGCCACTAAGACATGAAAGCGGTGGCCACAGTTCTTCACACAGGTCTCCAACACCTGCACACACACACAAAAACATCCACTGTTGGAGCAAAACTCGGTACCTCACACAGCACCAATGTGGATGGTTTCTGATTTTGCTTTTTTTTTTCTTAATGTATTTTAAAACTTTTGATTGGAGGGAGAGAAGACAGGAGAAATTACACTTATGCTCTTCATTCTTCTTTTCTTCCCCCATTTTACCAAAAAGCTTCCTTCTATACACACACATTTAGATGGATCTCACCCACCATTAATGTATTGGGCACTTTTGTGATCTGCCTTTGCCTGTTTTCAGGGTAAGGAAATATAAAGCTTCTTCCTCTTCAATGCAGAACTTTCCAGCTTAACTGAACAGCCAAGTACACAGCATCCCATCCAGAGCAGGTAAGACAGAGGACATTCTGTCACAGCGAGATATTACCATGCTGTGGGCACTCCACCATCTTCCATGTACCTGAAACACAGCTGGACCCGCTTGCTCTGAGCCATAAGCCATGTTTTAGAGTTGGGAATTCAGGTGAATGATCTTCACTCATTCAAAACACTCCCTTGTGAATGCTCTGACAGTTTATACTTTGACACATTTTCCCCCTGCAACCTAGCTAGAGGCACCTTCCACTTGCCATTCAACTGCCATGGAAGAACAGCTGTTGATTTTTCTCTGAAGAACATGATTAGCATGGAGATAAATCCAACACGTCACTTCTCCTCACAGCCATGCCTAATAGACACAGTGACTCTGTAGCTGAGGAGTCTGTAATTACTCTCCTACTTCAGCTACTTTCATCAGCCCAGATGACACGGGCTCATTCCTGATGAATTTTACTCTTTCCTGCACGACGGATAATCTCATGGTTTGGTCTTTGGTAATCTGTCAACCTGACAATCCAGGGATGGGAAATGGCAAGAAGACAGAAAGAACAGTCACGCTTCGTCAGGGAGATGCACCAAGAGCTCAGGGAAAGAATCATACAGATCACCTACCCACAGCAGTGTCACTCCATCTAGTTCCTGCTGCTCGTTCCTCAGCCTGCTGCAGCTCCTGAAGTGCTGCATTACCCAGGAAACCTCCAGCTAAAGTCATCGGTAGGAAAGGTCACTGGCAAATTATCTCACACCTTAGCAGGGCTGCCTAAATGCCCAGAATATAATTTACACTTTATTGAGTGAAATTAGATCAGCATAAATTAATGGGAGTCTCCTGCAGAGATCTATTCACGAGGGAAATTGTGCATCAGCTACTTATGAAGCTGAAAATATGGCAAGTTCATCATCCTCACTTGCAGATATGCCCACAGATGTTGTCTTGGAGTGGAGAAGCCCTTGGACACAGGGAAATCAGAGGTAAAAGCCCTAAAGAGTACCCAGACACATTTGGGAGACTTTAACTTTCCTCAGTCAGTACTTGGGATAAATAAGAGCCCCGAAAAAATCAACGGAGTCAGAAAAACACTCTGCAAAGCTTCTAACAACTCTCTCCAAGGAAGTGAGGACACAACAGGAGTGAAGAAAAGGGTTGAGCAGTGGCTGTTAGAGCAAACAGTGTGTACATTCAGGAGAGTGCCAGGAAAGGGAAGATGGCAAAAGCCAAGGGTTCTGCCCCCACTCACCGTCAGAGCCAGCATGACCTCCCTGTAATTTTTGTTTCCATTCAGCCTCTTCTTCAGTGCTCGAATGGCATCCTTTGGGCTGAAGGAGAAACACAGCATTTTTAAAAGACAGCTCAGACACACTTCTCATGTGTTATATACTGTGGGAAAAGGAAAGCTCTACCTTTTCCAAATGGAGACAAACACATGTATTAACTTCAGATTACTTGACTACAACCAAACTAGAGTCATGTAGAATTCATAGAATCCCAGGCTGGTTTGGTTTGGAAGGGACCTTAAAGATTCCAAGCCCCTGCCATGGGCAGGGACACCTCTCACTAGACCAGGTTGCTCCAAGCCCCATCCAGCCTGGGCTTGAAAGGGATGGGGCAGCCACAGCTTCCCTGGGCAACCTGTTCCAGGGCCTCACCACCCTCACACTAAAAAATTTCCCCCTAATGTCTAACTTAAATATCCCTCTTCTAGTTTTGATCACATGAGGAGACAAGACATCACAAAAGTCAAGATGAGAGCTATGTTTAAGGCCTCCAAAAAGGCAAGATGTTGATCAAGTATGAAAGACTGACAAGCCACTCTGAAAAAGGCCCAGGGTACTGATCAGTTCTCCAGCAAACTGCACAGCTTTTCTGGTGCTGAAGGAGACACATTAGAGCAGCTCTCTATTCAAATGGCTGAAATGAATAGCATGGCAGCACTGCAAGGAGACACATCTGCTGAAAACAAGAACCCCAGAAATACAGACTTGGCATCCTCTCCAACAGTTTTTCATGCCAGCCCTCCCAGGCAGAGGTCAACCCCAGAAAGTGCTGCATCATACAGTGGCTTTCTGAAATGTCTAAGGAGCAGGGAAACTAAACAACTCATATGCAAACTGCGTTCAGGCTGTGAATATCTGCCCCCAGACCTACTGCACCTCCTCATGTGCTGAGTATGACTGGATGAAGATTGTGCCCATGAATCTTTTGGAATTTGCTGTAATAGCACATACCCTTCTTCTGTCTCATTGATAATGTCACAGATCTCCATGTTAAGTGTCCAGTCTTCACTCTGCAGGGAGCCATCTGTGGCCTTTTCTGTAAAGTAAAGAAAAATAAATCTTTTCACATCTTCCTGATTAGGTGTTATACTCCAATCCATCTTTGGTTACTCAGAGCTGAAGCCATCCAGTAAAAGAAAGACAGAAAAAAGAAAAATAAGTCCCCACTGACTGCAAGCAATGTCAAACCTTCCTTCCTGGTTTCAAGGATCAGCACAGAGGTTTCCAGACAGAATCAATTATCCCTCAAGCTCACTACCCTCAGCCCACATAGATGGGCTGCTCTTCAAAGACTCCTGAATTCCTGGGGGAGTTGGAAAATGTCAGCTAATTCCAATTTAAACTTCTCAGATGCTGCATTATTGGCAAGTTATGAGGTCAGAAAATCTCCCCAAAATCAACATGACCTCCTCCCTGTTTTAGTACAGAATACCTCCACAGAAATTGAAAAAGATCTGTTTTAGTAGATAATACCTCCACAGAAATTGAAGGAGAAAAGATAGCAGCTTGGAAAGAGAATTCAAGGAAGTCCAGAATTTCATAGAACGGTTTGAGTTGGAAGGAACCTTAAAGACCTATTTCAGCATTAAAAGAACCACCAGCACAAAAAACATTTAGCCCATGACAGTTTAGGTCACAATATCATTGACAGACAGGCCTTTTTTTTTACAGCACTTTTCCTCCTGTACCACAGTCCCTCAATATCTGCTTGCCAGGGGGCTGGGCAGCACTTCCCTCTGTCCCACACTGTGTCCCCAATCTCTTCTCCATGTTGGGGCTACACTCACACCTCCCAAGCACAATCTGCCATCCTCCTGACTCCCAAATGCTCCCTCACTATTTGTGTGGCAGGTGAGTTCCTCCAGCATCAGACTAACATGAAGGATGACCTATGGCCCTGTGACAGTGGCAGATGCCAGCTGTTGGCAGTTCAATTTATAGTCGTCTGCAAGAGTAGCATAACCGTAACTTCAGGTAATCAGTTGAAAAGAACTATTTCCTCCTTGGGATTTCCTCCTGAAATCAATGTAGTTCTGTCTACTGGAGCCTAGATCATCCCCTGAATTTGTTGCACTTCTCACTCACAGCACTCAAACCCTCTCTGTATGACACAACCCACATTCAGAAATGCTACCAAGTTGAAGGTAAAGCCTGTCACCAGAGACACCCACAAAGGGGATCTCTGAGCTGAACACAACCTTCTCCTCCAAATTAGGCTAGGTTTTTCTGCAGACCTCTGGCAACCAATGTTGGAAGGCAAATGGGGTAAAAAAAGAAAGCAAGCATTTTTAAAAATGCAAAGTAAAGCAAGAAAGAAATGACACTTTAAAACACTTTAAAGCAGAAACAAAAACATAGGTACCATCTTCTCCAGCTCTCCTTCTGGCTTTACATCAGACCCCAATCTGTCCTCCAGAACAAGGCAGATTTTGTTTGAGAACACCAGGCTCCGAGGACTTCATACATCTCTCTCTCTGCTTACCAGTGATGTTTGTCCCATTAACATTTCTGTCGCTGTGACTGAAGATACACATGCCCAGAGGCCATAATTATGGGCCACTATTTGGAGAAAGACTAAGTGTCTGGGTAATTCAAGTTTCAGTGACTTGTCTGCACCAGAAATCATGGCTAAAGCAGCTCCAGCAAGGACAGTAATTACAGGAGTCTGAGACAAACCAGAAAGCTATGCAAAAAG
The DNA here is from genome assembly GCF_000747805.2 of Chaetura pelagica. Classification (NCBI taxonomy): domain Eukaryota; kingdom Metazoa; phylum Chordata; class Aves; order Apodiformes; family Apodidae; genus Chaetura; species Chaetura pelagica. The sequence goes on along the minus strand of NW_009954229.1, from coordinate 1,308,794 downwards.
TGAACCTGAGAGTGCTGAAAAGAAGTCATCTACCTCCAGAAAAAAAAAACACAACAACAAAAATGAGAGGACATCCATCATGGTTTCAATCACCAGGGAGGAACCAGAGGCCGCAAAATTCCCAGCTGTGCATCTTCACCTCTGGGGCTTCTTCAAGATCATCAAGGCCATCTCCTATCCCTGTGTAGGGCACCCCAAGAATCACACCATGTGCCTGAAAGCATCATCCAAACACTTGTCGAACTCAGGCAGGCTTGGAGCTGTGACCACTTTCCTGGGGAACTTGCTCCAGTGCTCAACCACTCTCTGGGTCAAAAACATTTTCCTGATATCCAACATAAACCTCCCCTGATTCAGCTTCCTGCTATTTCCAAACCTGCAAAGGATTTATAAGCACAGTGCTGCAAAATGAGAGATTACACCTTCAATAGAGGGTATTCCTTAAGCTGGGCACATGATTTGATCTCTTCATCAAGAACTATATTAACAAGTTTGTGTGCTCCTGACAGCATCTGGCATCAGGCAGCAACTTTGCAATATCCCTACTCTGGTTCTGCTGTTGCTTTTTATAAATGCAGGTGGGAACTGCTGATCCTGCACAAAGCTGTGCTAGCAGCCAATTCATTCACTGGTCTTGTAAGAGCCATTTAGTTAAGGTTTATTTTGACAAAATGTGTATATGGCAGCACTTCACAGCTAACAACTGTGACAGACTGAAGAGCTGCTGCTGCAGCACCACATGGAGGGTGGCACAGGAACACTTGTCTGGGGTCCCCAGTAACCTCATCTGTATTTCCCTTTGCTAGGGAAAAGAAAACCCCTTTTCTCCCAGAAAGTCTGGTTACTGCCTTTTTATTTCCACATTTCTATTCTTCAGTTGGAGTAATATGTGGCTGAGACTGTGTGGGTTTAAGACATAGCAATTGTCTTTTCGAGAATTAGTTCTCTTCCCCCTGGGTAATTTTTAATTCGAATAAGAGTCAGAAACTCATTTTAGTCCCTTCTTCAGCAACAGAGCACACAGGCGCTTCTCATCTGTATTCGTTTGTCCTTTGCAGGGTGTGTGACCCAGATTTGCTGCTGCAGTGCTCTCTCAACTCTTACAAAGGAGTTAACTGACTGCAGGGAAGGCATGAGGGTTGCTGTGTGATTTGTTTGAGGAGCAGTACTACGCTGCAAGGAATGGAAAGCCTGTAGAGCTCTTCCCAGAACCAACATGCAGCAGGTTGTAGCTCTGGATTTCTGGTGAAACAGCTCTGCCTGCACTTGGCTGTAAGAGAATCCCTGCCCAACATATCCAAAATGCTGTAAATTAAAAATGCTCAGTAACCTGCCCAGTGTTTAACAGACACTGTGGAAGCTATGCATCTCTCTGAGGATCCTCCTCTAATAGCAAATACCACTGACAAGACAAAACAGATTTTGGAGACATTCACAGCACTGCAAAGGAACAGCATGCAAATCATGTAAATACCCTTTTAAAAGTCACCAGTTCCTCCATCTCTTTCAGCCTCATTAAAAGGCATCTAAATGGCACTAGTTCACACAGGGCCCTGGAACAGGACCAAAGGATTCCAGGGTGACACAAGGAATGTTAAATCAGACAAGGAAAAAGGCAATGAGGAGGAGTCCCCTCCTGCCCCTCCCTGAACTGAAGAGTTTATGGTGTAGTTTAATTGGGTAACAAAAGGGCTGGCAGCTCCCAGCCTGGGTGCCAGGGGTGCCTTGCACAGCTTCTGACCCGAGTGCTGTGTTATTGCCAAGTTCCTCATGGCAGCAGGAGCAGGAGTCAGTGTCTCACAAGGAGACTTGACACCACCAGCGAGATTATCAGAAAGTCTCTCTCAGAAACAAGATGCTATCAGTTCCCGCAACGTTTCCCAAATTAAAGCATAAACGTTCTGCTGGAAAGAAAGACAATCTGGCACTCCATGCCTGACACGCTGCAGACCCTGGACACTGCAGATGCACACACAAGCATTAGCTTATCTCTACCCCGCGAAGAAAAGGAGAAAAAACGGTGCTATTTTTTCATTCACACCTTCCCTCTGAGATCTGACTCTTGTGGCCGCATTTCCACACTCTGACAAATGGCAAGCTCAGTAGTTCCCTGCTCACATGGAAATCCTGAACACTCTGTGACATTCAGAAGGCACCGATCGGTAGCGTAAAGTTTTGAGTGTAAGAAGTGCATATAGCCAAGCCTATGTCCATGCAACCTGCTCCACCTGGCAGATGTCCCCACAAGGAAATCCAGTCAGAAATACCTGTGTAACCACCACATCATTAACAGGACAGGAATGCTCTTTTAAATGCAGGGGAAAACCAGAAGAACTTTAATCAACCATCTTGAACCCAGCTCAAAAGTCACCTAAGAAGGAAATGCTGACACTGGCTGTCTTCGAGCAGCTACTCTCCCAGCCCTTTCCAGTCCGTATTATTTTTGCTTCAAAGTTACAGTTCAGCATTGATGACACTCTGAAAATTTGTCTCTGTTCACATACAGATGAGATAAAGCAGAATCGCTCTTCCCTGCTTCCCTCTTCCACTGTTCCTCTCTGACCATTATACTGAACCTGCCAATGGAGATGGCCTGAAGATTTCCATGAGGATTGTGCCTGCAGAAGTTGCAGGCTGGATGCTATTTAACTCACAAGCCATGTGCATCTTTGTGCAGCCAAGACCGAAGGACTGACTGCTGGAAGCTCTGAAAACAGTCACTCTACCTGAATAATGACAGGGTAAAAATCTCCTCAAAAGGTTTGTCTGTAAGTACCAGTAAGTGTCTGTGGTGCTGCATCATGTTCTTGGAAGAAAAGGAAAAAGGGGAAGCTAAATGTTGCCCTAGATAGAAATCCCATTAAATGAAAATGGGGAATGGTGCTGTTTTCTGCCTGAATACCAGAATCTTGTGAATGAGCAGATTTTTCTGTTCAGAGATATCACAGTGTTCTCTCTTGGGACTTCTCCAGACGTTGCTTCAGAGACTCTTGATTCATATGTTTGGGAAGAATTATGCATGAAAAATCACCTCTGTTTATGCATGAAGCATGCACACCGAGGCACTGCATTAGAGAGACCCAAGGCAAGAAAGTCCCAATTCCAAATTTCTCTCCTCCAACAGCCTTTGGTGTTCAAGCAGCATCAAACTCCTTTTTTTTTTTTTTTTTTTTTTTTTTTTGCTTGGAAGTTCAGAAGATTGAGGATCTTAGATCTTTGTCTTGCCTCTTAACAGTCCACCTGCCTACCAGCTGTGCTCCAAGATTGAAATTAGCAAATCAAACAGTCAGCTGTGTTATATTTCACTCTGCATAATATGTGACAGAGAACAGAAATAGCCATAGAAAAAGCAGGCTTTTTCTTCCATCCTCCTGGTCCCCCTCCCTTCAGAGCAGTGGAGCTCTCTCAGGAGCAGGGGCTATCAGCTGAGGTCAGATGCAAAATCCTTTTATAGAATGGACAAAGGTCTTTCAAGGGAAGAAAAAAAAAAAAAGAGAGTTTTGCAAGGCGATGCAGAAGGCACGAGATAGCTCACAGGGGAAGATAAGCTCTTGAACGAGATGATAACATCTCTCCTCTGAGCTGTAGCTTATAGAATTGTTTTGCTTTAAAGCACCATTACATTTTGTGGCTGCAGTTGTCTCTCTTGGATTCAACAAATCATCAGTGACCTGCATGGCACCGTCAATAAGACCCGGGGAAAGACCACAGAGAGGCCATGGAAACAGATTTCAGCTGTCCAAGCAAAATGAAGATAAAACTAAAGATCCTCAGCATTCCCATAGCTGCTGAGTTCAAGACATCTCACTTGGAAGATACAGAGACACTAGTAAAACACACTTGGATACTCCTGGACCTATTTTTGCTTTCTCTGCATTTGCTTTTAGTAAGACAGTCACGGACACTTAGACATTATGGTGGCCAACAGGAGATTATTTTTTTTCCTTTTTATCAAAACACTGCTATTAAAAAAGAAATGTGACTCATTCAAAATTCAAGATCAAAACTCAACTCTGAAGTGACTTACTCACAAAAACCCTGCCAGTTTCTTTGTTGGAAAGCACAGTTCCAATAGCATTTTTCAATTAGCCACCTCACTGCTCCAAGTCCTTTTTCTACATTCCTTATTTCACACTGCTCTGAAAATGCTGAGCTTCACACTTCCAAAGAAAAAGCCAGTCAGCTAGAACAAACGGGCTCAATCTGAACTGCAGGGCATTACAGCAAAACGTGATTTGGGTTGTACTGCTGCAGCACTGGTCATCAACTTTGACCGTTGTGATTTTTCTATTGATTTTAGCTATGCTCACATCGAAATGCTCTGGGATGAAGTCATCTATCCTCCACTTGTTGTTTTGCAAAAGTTTCTGCTGCTGAATAAATGAATAATCAGTTTGTAATGACTACGTTAAAACAAAATCATGAGAGAAGTTGTGGATATGCATGTGAGCAACCACAATGAGTACTTAGCTCGAATGCTGTTTGAAGGTACAGCAGTAAATTGGGAACTGTCATGATCTCCAGTTAACTTTCAGGTTTTCTTCTTCTTGAAGCTGCTGCCCAAATGCCAAACTTCTTCAAACGTGCCTTCCAGATCACACTTTCCTGCAATTATGCATATGTAATATGCAATTATTGTGCCTTTTTAAGGACCATGTGGTATTGACAGTTAGGCTACAGCATTCCTGTGATTCAGATAAGCCACAGAAACGACATCGCCCAACATCTCCCACAAATTCAGCCTCTCAGGAGCAGGAAACTACAGCTGCTTAACTGAGCATAGCTGTGGAGTGGTTTCAGAAGCAAAGCAAGCCGAGTGGATTAATATGTATTAAACAAATATGAACATGTGCAACAAAGAAGATTTTTGTTGTATACTCAGACCAGAGCTTTACCTGAACCAAAAAGAAAAACAAAGCAGAATCCTTAAAATAATATCAGAGTAGGCAAGGAAGTGTACCAGCCTGACTTGCTTGGTTTATCACATCTCAGAGGTCATGATGCATTTGTGGGTTGTAAAACCAGCTAGACTTTCCAGTACTAAGCTCTTGTATTGCACAAACAGGGTCTGACAGGGTAACCTTGTCCAGGCAATTTCTGTACTCAGGTGTCGTTCATCCCAGGCACAAATGATGGTTTAGTCATAGTCCTTAAAAGCATTTGGAACCCCAAGCAGAACAGTGTGTTTCTGTACAATAAAGACTTTTGCTATCAATCTTCTCCTTGAAGTTCCCCCCTCAGCAGAAATTGTTGCTGCTGACAGCATGCTCCACTGAATGACATGTGTACATAACTTGCTCTCTTTCCAAGCAGGTGGCAGAAAGAGCCAACTGCTTCTTCACAACAAAGTTAAATCCCTCTGACTTCCTCGTTCTATACAGCTTAAAAGAACCCCACAATTAAAACTTCCTCCTGTGTACTGCACACTCATTAAAGCTAACGTGTTGACCCATGTACCGTAAATAGCTGTCCTTCAGAGCTAGGTCATACAGCAGCAGCTTCCAGCTGATCAAGCCATTTGCATGATTTGGAGGCACTTTTCCCTAAAACTCCGCCTGCACCGAATGTTTTTTCAGCTCCTTCTTTAGTGACCTTGGCCAGACTGCCATCTCCCTCCACAACATTCTAAGGTTGGTGCTCCTTGACAACTGACAAATGCAGACCTGCTCACGTCAGAAATCAATACACTAAAGCCTTCAATCAGAAATGTCAAAGCAGTTTTAAAACAGACGTCCTGTATTAATGGGTTTTAATGGATTTGAATCGAGATGTTTACTGTGTGATTTACTGTCGGGGAGAGACAGATCAATGTTCCTTTATGACATGTCACATCTCATGACAGACTGTCCCCTGAGACCCCGGCCTGGGTGCAGATGATGGCTCACCACTTTACAAACATTTGTGATCTATTGGGCAACAATTCCAGTGGCCTAATATTATCTCACTCTGAGTGTCCATCTTTCTTCCCTAGATGAGAGGCATGAAAGCATAAATTAAAACCTTCCAGGTGACAAAGTGTTCTCCCTTCAGATTTGCCTTTTCTGAATTAGACTGCAACTGCTACCACTTGTGCACAGGACTCTGGAAGGGAGAATTTATCAGCACAGTGTTGTTTAAACAGGTCACTGCGTTGGGATGGCTACCCAAACCTCCTCCTCTGACCAGAGTCAGGAAGCTGGTGCTGTACACCAAATCACAGTGACATTTAATCATTTGGACTGTAACCTGCGACTTGCCAAAGAGTTTTATATTGCTTTAATTTCTCCAAGGAATTTGGATGATTGGGGGGGGCTGCCTTGTTCCTTAGTTGGGGCTACCAGTTCCTTAACTCAGTTATTAAAATGTGGACCTACTGCATGATTAATGCAACTAATTAAAGAAGCTGAAAAAAGTCTATTTCCAAAAACCCCTTAGTAGGGGAGAAACTCTTCTCACCAGAATGACAACTGACAAGCCAAATATTCCAAAAAAGCTCTTAAAAAATGAATGTAGAAAAACAATACTATGATACAAAGCAGAATAATGTATTTGACCAGTAAGATACTGCCAAGAGACAGGAGACAGAGAGAAAGAGAGAGGGAGGAATATTCCCTGAACCCAGATGCGGTTTTACCACCCAGAACTGGAGGCAGAGCAGAATGACAATTTGATATCCTGAATACACAAAATGTTGCAAGCACCATCAAGAGCAAGAAATTGTCCTGATCTGTGACTAGCCACTCCGTTCAGGACTTCAACAGCATCCAGTAATTACAGGCAAGAATGAAAAAATGTCTTTATGAAAAGTTATGGATGATCAGTGTGTCAGTGAGCTATATTTGAAATCTATCAGCTCTTGATGGCTAATTTTGTACTACATGAGTAAAGCAAGTTCTAATAACTCACTTGGGACTTCACTCCAGTACTTACAAGCTACGTGCTTTTCATATTCATAAAACAAAACTAATTGCCTTTCATGGATGAAATGTTCTAAGAATTTTTAATCCACGTCAGCTGCAAACCCTAAAAATCCATCCCCATATACTTAAAACTCCTCCTCCCACTCACTCACTTGTTGTTTGCTGCAAACAAACTATAAGGCAAAGATAATCCATCAGACTCCTACATTAGTATTATTTATATTATGTTTTTACATGTTGCTCTTAGAAGTCAATAGTCCCCATTCTCACATGCTTAAGCTGAAAACACTAATTAAATTTAATGACAGGGAAAAAAGACAAAATCTTTCACTGGTACCAAGAAAGCAGTAACAAAAAGTTTCCTCTTCGGCTGCAGCAGATTTTAAAGTAAACATTGATACATGGTAATTGTGTCACGAATGAAACTGAACATCTCTTCCAGAAGGCAATTTCACGTGCATGTTCCCACACCCAGCTCTCCACTATATCTACAGCTACAAAGGTGAGAGCTGTGTCCTCTGGAAAACCAGGATTATCCTGTCTGGAGAAGTGAACTAAGCAGTGAGGAGCCTGCAGGGTCTGAGGGCCGAGAGCTCCTGTTTGCTCCTGTGGACGCTTCAGTTTGCTGTTTAGTTTTGCAGCCTGCCCTCACACTGCTCCACAAGGTGACAGCAGGCCAGTAGGAGAGGCAGCTCAGTCCCATCCTGGTCAAATTCTCCAGTACCTCCACGGCTTGAAGATCAGTTTCTGGGATACACTGTTTTCACAATGGGAAGCCAGGATGACTGGCTCCTCTTCCTCTTGGTGACAGGGATCACTTTTGCCAACACTGCTGTCATTGAGAGGCTCCACTGCCAGCTTGTCCCTTCCAACAAGCCAAGCTGGCTCTGCCTGCAATAGCTTAGTGAATAAACACTTCCAAACGATCTTCTTGGGAAACTTGAGTGCAGATCAGGCACCAAGAATAACCAGATAACACGTATGCAATTTCATATTGTACCAGCTGAGAAACACAGATGTGTTGGTCTCTAATAACCCTACCAAAATTCTGCTCCATTTCTACAGCCCTATTTCTCATGTGCCACTGCTGCTGATAAGCCTGAAAAAGATTGATGAAGAGTAAATACCAGAAGTTTAGATCAAATATGCAAATGCCCATTTCTGAGCCTGTCATTTTAATTCTCCCCTAAGTCCCCATTCACCAACTTGTGTTTTCCAGTCATACAACTTTGTCAATTCTTCAGGTCAGGAACTGTCACAATACATTCCATGTTTCACTGCAATTGCCTGTATTACATTATACTATTAGCATGGTAAAATTAAAACCAATGCAAATGTGTCAGGGGACTGCAGCACACTTTTGGAAGATAGCTATATTGGTCCTTGGACAGTTAAAATTCTAACTAGAACACAGATTTGGAGCATAGCATATAAACAGCTTGGCTTATTTACCACATGCAGAAGGGAAGCAAATCCTTGCAGATGAAAAGGACTGATCTAGAGCACTCTGAGAACTGTAGGGCATGGACAGGAAGGCAACTTTCCCTATGTGAACATGTGTGATCTTTTGGAATCTGGAGAGAACCGGCTCTTGAGTCTTTGCTGCTTCCAGCTTGTTCATCAACAACACAGGAGATCACAGAATCACAGAATCATTCTGGTTGGAAAGGACCTTTAAGATCCTTAAGTCCAACTACAACCTAACCCTACTACCCACAGATGTCACGGGATACCAAACAATACAAAACCTGCAGAAACCCTTTTGGCAGTGTGACACTGACATAAATTAGTGATACTGATATATGTTAAGAGTCACTACTCCTGTTTGGGAAACAATGACTACCAGCAATGGCACATTCAGTGGTGGCCAGCTCAAGGACTGGGCAGTGCTGGGTTAACAGTTGAATTTGGTCTTCAAAGTTTTTTTCTGACCAAAACAATTCTATGCCTGAGCTTCACTAGCTCCAGCTGAGGTCAGCCTCTCCGGGACACTCCCTTCTATTTCTGGGTGAATCAAGATTTTCTCAATTTCTTTTATCTCCAAGTACACACTGCACGTCCTTCCTCTGAGCCCAGCAGCAGCTTCCTAAGCAGCCAACTAACGATGGACTTTATGAAAGAGTGCCCTTTAGAGGTGTAAAGCTTGCCTGGGTCAGGCTGCAACATTTCCACTTTCTCCTGGTGATCATCAGCAGCCTGGAGATGAAGCCAGTGTGCAAACCAAGGACTGCTTTAAGGGCTGCTACACGTGAAATACCTCATTAGCTGCAGCAAGACTCCAGGCTAATACCTTTTAAGGAACCTGGTTGGAAGAAGGGTTTTTCATTACTCCCTGGCTATGCCAAGTCATTGACATAGATGGGGATTTTAAAGGCAGTTTTAATTATAGTAGGTAACACCCACACATGATCAAGCTGCAGTGTCAGAAAATCACCAGAACTGAACACTGACCCATTTGGGTTGTTTGCTGAACTTTAATCATTTTCCAAGTCTGACAGCTGCTCAAACTTAATTGCTCATTATGCTTGTAAATAAAAACTGATCTCACTCTTTGATTAGCCAACCATCTTGTAGTTGCCATAACAACTTCTTGTCTAATAAGTGATTTCAGATTTACCATTATTTGTACTAGCAGAAAATTTCACAAAGGTTTGAAATGGCTCTTTTCACTGAAATACCCTTCTAATTAGAGGAACTGAAAATCAGTACAGAAAGGGCAGCTCAAAGATAATGAAAAAACAAGCTATTTACAACAACAGCTTAAACATGAGATAAAGGTACCCCAAAAACCAAATATATGCCAGGGCCTGCTTAACCCTTACCTTTTACCATCAAATCATCTTCTTATCATTCTTATAACCCATAAAAATTGCTCAGGAAAATGGTAGAAAGCATTCAGGTAATAACATAATGTAGAGTCTGATTTCAAGATTCCCTCCAGATAAAATATTCCAACAAAGTTTGTGTATTTTCTCTCCTAATCCTGAATTGGGGACCAATTAACTGATTAAATTCACACAGAAGAGGGAGAAGTGGTTGTTTTGAGCCCAAAAGATGCTCATTGCACCAACGTTTTGGAGGGAAGTCATACAATACAGTCTCTCACCTCTGGATCACCTCAGACAAAAACTTCAAGGGACTTTTTGGTCACACTTCTTGCAGGGGATGTATCCTACCAAAATACAGAGGATGCAACACGACCAATTTAACAATATCCTCAACATTCCCAAGCACATCTGGGATGTAACAAAGCCTTTCTTGCCTTAAGAACAAGAAATCAACACTCTACAAAGTTCTTGAGGTTCAAACACAGTTTATGACACCAATCTGTGCCTTCACTTTGTGTACATTTTCTTTGATCTGAATTTGAACAAAGAATTTCTTCCGAAAGTAATCTAACCCAGAAGGCTTTTGAGGACCAGCTGGGGAACAGGCTGGCTTAATTTCAAAGAACAAGCAGCCTTACAAAATACTCAACAGGTTTCTCCTGAGTATCTTCTCATGTTTGAGTCTTCTGATGCTCTCTGAGACTACGTGGCAAACACTAAGCTGCCAAAGGGTTTCTGTCAACTGAGAGATAGAGCAGCAGGAGTAAATAGTCTATACAGAGCCGTGCCAGGCATTGCCCAAACACAGACAGGGTATATACGTGCATAGACTTATTTTCTTCCCTAATCCTTGATTTTGAAATTAGTGTTTACATTACTGTATAATTCTGGCAGGTACAGAACAATCATAGATTGTGTATTTAAATTCAAAGACAGTGCAGCCAATAAGAGGATCCCAGACTGGTCTGGGTGGAAAGGGACCTTCAAGATCATCTAGATTCCAACCCCTCTGCATGGGCAGGGACACCTCCCACCAGACCAGGTTGCTCCAAGCTCCATCCAATGTGGCCTTGAACACTCCCAGGGATGGGGCAGCCACAGCTTTCCTGGGCAACCTGGGCCAGTGTCTCCCACCCTCACACAGGAATAAATTTCTTCCTAATGCCTAATCTAAATTTACTCTCTTCCAGCTTGAAACCATTGCTCCTTGTCCTATCACTACATGCCCTTGTAAAAAGTCCTTCTCTGCTTTTTCTGTAGGCCCCATTCAGGGACTGGTTGAGTTTATTTGCATTTGCCCTTCTTGAGCAATGGGAACAGTGCCCACAGATTGGAAGATCTGGCTCCATGAGTTAGGTAAAGACATGTTTACCTGTAGGTAAGGACCTGCTCCTAACAGAAGAGAGATCAGGCTCTAGCAGAGCCTTACAAATCATCAGTTTTAGAGGAGCCCTTTCCCATTGACAATAACTGAAACAAATGAGCAAAGAACCATCAGAAAATGACTAAGCAGACACAGAAGATAAAGCCTGTTTATCCTAGACAGGATTTTTACATTCAGTAACAAGTTTTTAACCTAGAAAACTAATAATTCCCCAAATGAGAAAATGGAAAACTAGTTCTGGATGATCTGTTCAGACTCATCCTAAGGGGGAAAATGGTGTTTCACAGGCTGGCCTTCCAGGGCACCTCCTCACTTCTCAGGGCTCCTACAATGCTTCTTTCTCCCATGTGTTCTCCAAACATTTACGCTTTATATTGCCTGTAGATTGCACAGCTTTTGAACCTAAAACACGAAGTGTGAAATTATTCACTCAGAGACAAATATGAAATACCAGATGAGGAAGAAGATTGTCAGGCCAACCCTGAAGAGCACCAGCCCTGCAGGGTCATTTCCCACAGAGGATCATCTTGCCAAAGCTTCTGCAAAAAATGCTGCTGTTCCTCCAGTGACCACCCCCACTAAGGATGCTGCCAAATGCCTTGTTCTCCTTCACAGAATGCTTAATTAAAAACTCAACATCATTTACGAAATCAAAGGAAAGCCTGACTACTTTAAAACTGTTCTTAATTCAACTAAGGAAACCACCCGATGCTTCTTGTTTTGGTGAATCCTATTTCAGATTAAATACAAAACCATTTGGAAGGGTCTGTGGGGATCTTCTAACCGTGTTTTTAGTCAAGCATATTTTAAATATGCAGTTTAAAAAAAAATATCTGCTGAGTACATGAACAGAGCAGCATCAAACTGGGAACGAGCTGTCCTCACACTGCAACCTCTCACATATAGATTTATACTAGAAGCATATGGAATGTACATTTAAGCATACTGTGCTGGAAGAGATAAAACTGCATTACTCAAAAAAACATGCTATAATGCCTTCATGAACTACAACCCCTTTTTGTGCCTATAAAATAAATCCAGTCTTAGAAACCTAGTATTAAATGGTATTACACCAATTATCCAGCTTCACATATGTATGTAGTTTCCCCAAGTTGCCAGACTCATGACTCAGTATTTATTTGCTTCTTTAAAAGCAAAGATAACTATTTTCATATTGCATGGAGATTTTCCTTACAGCATAATCCATTGTCATGAAGTGAAAGCAGATCCAAATAACCTTATAAAACTGACTCTCTTTTGCATGACTAGCACAATTCCATATGTACAGGGGGGGGGCTGGATTTTTAACAACTCACCAGCTAGAAGAATACCTATAAAAGTACTTAAACTCTGAGGAGAGTACTTCTTGTATCCTCTTCACTGCAGGGAAAGACAAAATTCATCTTTTTGATCCAGCATCTAGTGTGGGCATCCGATAGCAAGGGAAGTTACTGCTACCTGTACTAAGAAAAACTCCCCTTGGGACAGGGCACAACACTTCAGTGGTTACAGGTAAATGCAAAGGATTTTTTATTTTATTATAACACAATGAATGAAAGGAGAGATGATTCATCCCCCACCAGCGTGCTGCAAACATGGAATGTTATTGGTACCAGATCCTAAGGTTAGGGTGTGCACTTTAAACACTGACTGGTGGGAAAAGGTTTGTCTTTAAAATAAATGTTTTCCTTGCAGCACAGCAAAGCAGTAAGTTTAGTCTGAAGGGAACTTGGGCAAATTGTGTATGTGGACAAGAAAGCCTAGATTAATTCCTCCTGCAGGATTACCATGTGCTGCTTGCTGCAATACATCTCTCTACTCCTGCACTGAGCCATCAACTCATTCATTTAGGAACCACGTTTTTGCAAAGAATCATAAAAATCTTAAATTATAAGAAACCTGAAGAAAGGTCTTAAGTGATTCTTAGGAAAAGGAAAATAAAAAGGTGTCTATACAACCCCCAAGCTGAGGTATTTTCTCATTAGAAAAAATAAAAGAGGGGAACAAAACAGCAGCTCTGGAAAGAGACTCTGTCCACCATATTTATTATCAATTTAACAGCCTTGAATGGAAACTGCAAGTGCTTTGATAAAAATCAATTGAAAAGCTGTCTGCCTCACTGCTGCTTCAATAAAGCCCCTCTGTATCTTTTGCTGAAACCTTGTTTTTCTAGCATCCTTAAACAATACTCTGTATTAAATCACCACATTCTGCCTTCTCCAAAAAAAGACTCCAAGTGCCCAGACCAGCCCCTCCCATTCAAATCTCCCTTCATCTACAGCACCCAGGGATGCAAACCAGCACCCTCTGCTCAACACCCCCACCCCCGCTTAGACATTAATTTCTACTAGATTGTTAAAAATTAACTTCTGGATCTCTCTGCTTTTGACTCAGGTGCTGGACCTCTCTCCCCGGAGGCCTTTGGCTCCGAGTCAAGAACTGCTGACTCCAGCAGCTCACACCACAGCCCTGACCAGAGCCCTCACCAAAATGGACCTCAAGGCTCCCATCCATCACCCCGCCAGGAGCCCATTTCACACCTCACTGCCCCAACTCGACCCTTTGCACCTGAGGGAGCTGGGGGGGAAGGCAGCAGCAGGAAGACTTGGTTTGTATTCAAACAAATAAACACTTTCCTGAAGCCTCCAAAAAGTCTCGAGAGTAAAAAACAAATACTACAGAATGTAACTGGGTTTCCTGTGTCCTCATGTGGAAGCCATATGGCCTCCATCAAATAAGCAGAATGAGGGGGGAAAAATAAACTCTCTAGTGCTCCACATTCCTGTAATTCAATCAGCTTTAATCACCTAAGATGTTTTCGCTAACCTACAGTAAGGGTATTTGTTCTAATAACCTTGAATCGAGTGGTGACACTTTAAAGATGGCTCCCTTGAACAAAGAAAGATAAAACCACAATTTATGGCAGGATGTGGAATCTCAAGGCAAATTCCCACTACTGTAAATTGCAGCTCTTTCCCCGCCCAGCCCCTCTCCCCACAGCAAGCAGTTTGTCTTCCCCATTTTACTACATATATTCTTGTCCTCTTCCTCCTCCCCGGTCAGGAGTAATCTTCAAAATAGTCCTCCTTTAAGGAGGTCTATGTTATTTCCAGTATTCACTGGAATAAATAAACATTTCAGTCATAAGAACAGGGCCCAACACCCAGTGCCACCAAGGCTCCTGTCATCCCTGACATACTGGGAGCCTATGAAACCTTCAGCATCCAATTCCACCCTCCAGACCCTCACCAGCTTTCACAGAAAACCTTCCCCAAGGGTGGTGGCAAGACCACCCCTCAGCTGGCCAGTGCCACACAGCACAGGCTGTCAGCAAAAGCTCCAGTGCCACCTCAGGCTCCTCATCCAGCTTTGCTGCTGGATTCTCTGAGGATACAGCACTGGAGAAAAGCACCACAGCACATCAGGCTCCACACACTGCCCCTGCCCAGTGCTGCCAGCCGACTCCTGGGACATTGTGAAAGGGCCGAAGGAACCAGGAAGCCCTCTCCTAAGTCCCACGGGATGCTGAAAAGCACCATTTGCTCACAATGCCTTTGGGGATGAGTGGATTCTGCCACATAATCCTGGGTGAGGCATTTAAAACAGCGCAATTACCTCCCTCCCTCCACTGCATCCTCCAGGCTAAAAGCAACATGGAATGAGCAAAATGCTTATTAATTTCCGGAGTCTCCTCGGCACAGCGCAGCAGCTGACTGCCCTCCACACCACAGCCCTCCTGAAAACCACCTCCTCTGTTCAGGAGAGGACCTTGTTAGGGACATAAGATCAGGAGGAAATTCTTTAGTGTCAGGGTGGTGAGACCCTGGCCCAGGTTGCCCAGGGAAGCTGTGGCTGCCCCATCCCTGGCAGTGTTGAAGGGCAGGTTGGATGGGGCTTGGAGCAACCTGGTCTGGTGGGAGGTGTCCCTGCCCATGTAGGGGTTTGGGATTGGATGATCTTTAAGGTCCCTTCCAACCCAAACCAGTCTGGTCCACAGGTTCAATCAAAGGATTAAAGGAAAATTAAGTGAGGTTTGTAATTAGTAGCCATGATGGTGCTTCATACAGTTCCTGTTACATGACTGCTGGAAACTAAACAGAGGCCACCATGATGTGAACCAGTCCAGAAATCAGGTAGTTTTCAGCCACAAGGAACCTGACTGCCATCAAAACTGGCACTTCAGACACAGGAGACTCCATCCATCTCCATTACAAATCCTCAGAACTCATCCTAGCATTACTTTCCCACATTAAGCAAAAGAGTTAACATAAAAAGCCTGTCCAGCTGCAGACATTCTCCAGATAAAGTGAAGGAGAAAAGAGAAAATCCCTGTATTACCCCTCTCAGCTCCTCCAAACTTCTCTGACATCTTTGTTCTTTCAGACCTGGCGTTTATCTGAAGACATTGTCTAACCCTAATTAAATCTTCATGTGAACCACTGCTACCTCCTGGCAGGGAACACACATTCTTGGTGAGCTGATGGACTTACATCATTTTCTGCACTTCTCCCTTCTGCTGAGTGTGATGCCCCGCTCAGAAACATCCCAACTGTGGTTCAACACAGTATGTTGGAACAGAAATAAAACATTACCCAGTTTCTTTTAAAGAACGGGGAGAAATGTAAGTGAAAATTCTATTCCACAAGCTCATTGGAAAAAAAAACCAAACCAACAACAAACTGTGGAAAGGCTGAGCAAACAGCACAGTCTGAGAACAAGGCATGCTTTTGTTTTCCTGTTGTCTCAGGAAGGGATAAATGGCAGTGATAGGAGAAGCAGAAAAATGTTTCTTCCAAAATAAAATCTGGAGCTATCTCTTTCCCCCCAGGGATGACAAAAAAAAAAACCCAAAACAGAACACATTTTTAAAGTGCAGCTGAATTTTACATTAAGGGAAGTTGCATTATAACCACTCACACACACCTAACCCCAGCTGATGAAAGCAGCTCCCCCAGAGCTTTGTGTTTGAAGGCTCCAAGTTGGCAGAATGAGCCTCTGCTCACCCAGAGAGAAGGAGGGAGAATGTAAGAGCTCCAGAGTGAGAAAGGCAGAAGGCTAGAAAAGTAGATTTTACTGCTAAACCCCTCCAGTGACTCTTAAGCCTTAAGGAAGCTGCTTTAAAGCACTTACTGATGCTAAAGGACTCGGACAATAAACTGTTGCCTCTCCTTCCCAGCACTTGCTGTGGAAGGCTTGTCCAAGCAGCACAGCAGCCAGCTGTCCTGGCAGATGTGGTCAGATGGCCACACACAGCAAAGCAAATTCACTTTAAAATCATGTTTAACTTTCACCGTTCTCGCTACAATCCTCCGACCCTCAGCACTTCCCTCCCTAAGCAGAAGAAATAAACACCCCAGATGGCTCCAGGCAAACAGCAAACTGCACATATGCTCCAATACTCTCTGAAAAAAACACAAAAGTCCAGCCACCTCCAGAGCACAGTGTGAGACTTTGCTGTTTAAGGGCCTCTTGGCTCTGTGAGGGGGTGTCTCTGCACCTGTGGGTGAAGAGACCACTGTAAAAACTTCCAGGGTTTGAGGCCATGACCAGATACTTTGCACAGTTTTTCATCTTGAAAGACACAGGACCTCCATCATTCCATAAATAAACACAGAACAGCTACAGACTACACAGTTACACATAATACTGCATGTAACCCCTAAATAAGGCATCAGAATTACTGCTGCTTATGAAACAAATGAGGGAAACCAAGAGCATGATTTCATTGCAGAGGGACGTCTGCCCCAGTGCATTCACCTGAACAGGAACTTGAGCCAATATCTCCTGCTCTTTTCCCCCAAAATGTGAGTGATCTTATATTTCTTCAGGGTCAAAGAGAGGCAATGTCAGCCCAACCAGCCCCAGGCAAGTTATCCAACTCTGCCCAGTGGTGCCCAGGCTTTCTCCTGTGGCCCTGGCAACCCAAATCAAAACCAGACTTGCCACAGTTGAGAGTCAACACATCTGGAGGAGGGAGGGAATAGACACAGCAAGCCAGGAAGGCCTTGACTGGGCAAGCAGGGAAAGCTGACTCAAAATAACCTGCCTAATGTCACCAAAGCATTAGCAAAACCACAATTCAAGCTCTGGGCTGAAAACGGAGCACATACTTGTATTCCTAAACCACATCACCCGCCCTGCATATGCAGGGGCCCAGGGAGGTTTCAGCACTTTGGAAAAAGGTGGCTGAATGACAGAGCTGCTTTGTAACAAGGTGCTCACATGCAGGAAAAGGAACTGGGGATGCAAAAACTTTTCTTCATAATTCAACCACCTTGAAGTGGAGTTGCTCCTTCCTCATAGCAAACAGCCTTCCCAAAGCCACCACTACCCCCACAGCCCTCTGCTGCCCGAGTCCTCCACAACCCACACAAACACCCACTAAGGCCTACAGCACTGACCAACCTGCAAGCTCCCCCTAGCCCTGAAACCCCTGCTACCCTCACAGGCCCTCCCATACCTCCACACCCCCCACAGATACGACACCGCCTCCAGAGCCCCACATTAACCCCAAGAGCTGCCCACAGCACCCCAAGGCCTCCAGGAAGCCCCACAGACCCCCCTCTTACTGGCTTCAGACTCCTCCTCGGGACCTCACAGGCCCCTCACAGCCTGCACAGCACCTCACCGACCCCCAGGCCCCTCTGCGGGCCCTCACAGCCCCATCCGACACCTCCAGAGCACCTCACCGACCTCCA
>NW_009954229.1:1265299-1290464 GCF_000747805.2 Chaetura pelagica | reverse complement strand
CCCCCGCCGCCCCCGCCGATTGGCGGCTGGGCACGTCACGTGGCACACCCTAGCAACGCTCCTGGGCTTCCTTAGCAACCGGGCCGGTACCGGGGGCGCGGAGGCGGTAAGAGGCGTGAGGGCCGGTAAGAGGCCTGAGGGCCGGGCGGGGAAGGCCGCAGCTTACTGCAGGCAGAGGCTGGAGTCCTGTCCCCTGCAGGGCCGGGGGGTGTCGGGGTCGTGGCGCTGCTTCCCAGGCCCGGGGCTCTGAGCTGGGTGACAGCCCCGCTGCCCCGCCAGGGCCCAAAGAAACGATAGACAAATACAAAGGAAGAGGAAAGTCTGGCAGGTCAAGGATGAATAAACCCAGAACCTGCTACTCCGTGGTCTAACTGAGCACACCATGGAGAGGTCTGGATTGTTAATTAAAAGACACGACAAGGAGAAAAGTCTAAACACAGACGTTTGTCCCTCCTGTTCTCCTATGCAAAAAAGTCAGCAGAACTTCTTCCATGATTATAGACATTTTACACAAGCAAAAGTTTGATGATGCAGGCCCTTCATACTGACAAGAAAGTTGGAGAGGGACTTCTTAAAGGCATGTAGTGACAGGACAAGGAGTAACAGTTTTAAAGTAAAAGAGGGGAGATTTAGATACGATATTAGGAAGAAATTCTTTCCTGTGAGACCCTGGCCCAGGTTGCCCAGGGAAGCTGTGGCTGCCCCATCCCTGGCAGTGTTGAAGGGCAGGTTGGATGGGGCTTGGAGCAGCCTGGGCGGATGGGAGGTGTCCCTGCCCATGCAGGGGGTTGGGACTGGATGATCTTTAAGGTCCCTTCCAACCCAAAGCAATCTGGGACTGTACGCTCTGTACCTATAATTCATTAGCTGTGCACAGTTCTAGAGAAATAAGTTATCTCATTGCCTCCTGGGTAACACTGGGAATATTTACATGACAAAGCCAGAACAGAAAGTTTTGACTGTCAGAAATGTCTGTTTCCCAGGTGTTTGGGTGCAGTGCTAAACATCAACGGAACTAGGTGGCCTTTACTATGGATCTGCATTAATTGCCTCCTTCAAAAAAATCACTGTTATTGTTTGTAATTTTTCCTCCTTCCTCAAGTTTGTTTTCACTTTTATTATGATGTTGCTGTTGAGAATTCATCAAACTGCTGTTGTTAAGTTTCCCAGGTTATAAGTACATGCTTCACTCTAAATCAAACCGGCCCATACTGAGAAACTTACCTTTTAAAAGTAGATTAAATAGCCCACAGAGCCATGAATACACCCTTGTCATGAAGATGGGCTTCAGCAATAGGTGATTACCATGCAGTGGGTCATTACTGTTCAAACACCTCCTTTCCTGGTCTATTTATCTGGCCAAATCCTGGCTTTCTTCATGGAAAACACTCAAATGTGGTGTGAAGTTGGCAGGTGATGGTGCCCAGCCATTTCACAGCTCTGGAGCCACATTAGTGACTTTGTGATAAAAGTCAAGTCTGTCATTGCTACCAGCTGTGGAGTGTTTGATCTCCTTAATGTTCTGCTCTTAATGCCTTGGAACTGTCACTCCCCTTCAATGAATGTTGGCAATGGTAGCCAGGCAGTGATTTTATTTCTTTTTCTCCTCTGTCCTTTCAGCCTGAAACTGACTGAAAATGGGCCAGTTACCCAACAGCATCGAGCCAAATGTTATTGATGACGAAATGGTTCAGAAAGCCATTGAAGGGGAGTATCCAGAGGACCTCAGGGAGCTCGCCAAGATAGATGGTATTAACTTTAAGGAGGTGACAGAGCTACATCTTAGTTTTAGAA
The DNA here is from genome assembly GCF_000747805.2 of Chaetura pelagica. NCBI lineage: Eukaryota > Metazoa > Chordata > Aves > Apodiformes > Apodidae > Chaetura > Chaetura pelagica. The sequence goes on along the minus strand of NW_009954229.1, from coordinate 1,288,670 downwards.
GTGAGTATCAGGAAATACACTTTTTTCTTCTTCTTTTGTTAGAGAGTAATAGAATTCAGCACGAAGGGGCTAATTGGAAATTAAACAATCATAATTAGCTTGCATTTATTATGTGAAAAGCAGTGTCTGGACTTGGATTTGCAGTCCTACCTGTGTGAAGCAGTTTCACTAGTGAGAGCCGGGTGCTTGTGCTGATGGGGTGACTTTAAGCCTTTATTATCACTGCTGTTCTTAACGTTTATATTGTGGGGACACCTACAGGCCAGCGGCCTGTTGAGCCCTTCGGTGGGAGGACAAATCAAACCCTGGGCAGGTTCTGCCATGGCTGGTGATGATGTGGGCACACCCTAGCAACGCTCCTGGGCTTCCTTAGCAACCGGGCCGGTACCGGGGGCGCGGAGGCGGGAAGAGGCGTGAGGGCCGGTAAGAGGCCTGAGGGCCGGGCGGGGAAGGCCGCAGCTTACTGCAGGCAGAGGCTGGAGTCCTGTCCCCTGCAGGGCCGGGGGGTGTCGGGGTCGTGGCGCTGCTTCCCAGGCCCGGGGCTCTGAGCAGCAGCTTCTTGTCTGGGTGACAGACCCGCTGCCCCGCCAGGGCCCAAAGAAACGATAGACAAATACAAAGGAAGAGGAAAGTCTGGCAGGTCAAGGATGAATAAACCCAGAACCTGCTACTCCGTGGTCTAACTGAGCACACCATGGAGAGGTCTGGATTGTTAATTAAAAGACACGACAAGGAGAAAATTCTAAACACAGACGTTTGTCCCTCCTGTTCTCCTATGCAAAAAAGTCAGCAGAACTTCTTCCATGATTATAGACATTTTACACAAGCAAAAGTTTGATGATGCAGGCCCTTCATACTGACAAGAAAGTTGGAGAGGGACTTCTTAAAGGCATGTAGTGACAGGACAAGGAGTAACAGTTTTAAAGTAAAAGAGGGGAGATTTAGATACGATATTAGGAAGAAATTCTTTCCTGTGAGACCCTGGCCCAGGTTGCCCAGGGAAGCTGTGGCTGCCCCATCCCTGGCAGTGTTGAAGGGCAGGTTGGATGGGGCTTGGAGCAGCCTGGGCGGATGGGAGGTGTCCCTGCCCATGCAGGGGGTTGGGACTGGATGATCTTTAAGGTCCCTTCCAACCCAAAGCAATCTGGGACTGTACGCTCTGTACCTATAATTCATTAGCTGTGCACAGTTCTAGAGAAATAAGTTATCTCATTGCCTCCTGGGTAACACTGGGAATATTTACATGACAAAGCCAGAACAGAAAGTTTTGACTGTCAGAAATGTCTGTTTCCCAGGTGTTTGGGTGCAGTGCTAAACATCAACGGAACTAGGTGGCCTTTACTATGGATCTGCATTAATTGCCTCCTTCAAAAAAATCACTGTTATTGTTTGTAATTTTTCCTCCTTCCTCAAGTTTGTTTTCACTTTTATTATGATGTTGCTGTTGAGAATTCATCAAACTGCTGTTGTTAAGTTTCCCAGGTTATAAGTACATGCTTCACTCTAAATCAAACCGGCCCATACTGAGAAACTTACCTTTTAAAAGTAGATTAAATAGCCCACAGAGCCATGAATACACCCTTGTCATGAAGATGGGCTTCAGCAATAGGTGATTACCATGCAGTGGGTCATTACTGTTCAAACACCTCCTTTCCTGGTCTATTTATCTGGCCAAATCCTGGCTTTCTTCATGGAAAACACTCAAATGTGGTGTGAAGTTGGCAGGTGATGGTGCCCAGCCATTTCACAGCTCTGGAGCCACATTAGTGACTTTGTGATAAAAGTCAAGTCTGTCATTGCTACCAGCTGTGGAGTGTTTGATCTCCTTAATGTTCTGCTCTTAATGCCTTGGAACTGTCACTCCCCTTCAATGAATGTTGGCAATGGTAGCCAGGCAGTGATTTTATTTCTTTTTCTCCTCTGTCCTTTCAGCCTGAAACTGACTGAAAATGAGCCAGTTACCCAACAGCATCGAGCCAAATGTTATTGATGACGAAATGGTTCAGAAAGCCATTGAAGGGGAGTATCCAGAGGACCTCAGGGAGCTCGCCAAGATAGATGGTATTAACTTCAAGGAGGTGACAGAGCTACATCTTAGTTTTAGAAGTGAGTATCAGGAAATACACTTTTTTCTTCTTCTTTTGTTAGAGAGTAATAGAATTCAGCACGAAGGGGCTAATTGGCAATTAAACAATCATAATTAGCTTGCATTTATTATGTGAAAAGCAGTGTCTGGACTTGGATTTGCAGTCCTACCTGTGTGAAGCAGTTTCACTAGTGAGAGCCGGGTGCTTGTGCTGATGGGGTGACTTTAAGCCTTTATTATCACTGCTGTTCTTAACGTTTATATTGTGGGGACACCTACAGGCCAGCGGCCTGTTGAGCCCTTCGGTGGGAGGACAAATCAAACCCTGGGCAGGTTCTGCCATGGCTGGTGATGATGTGAGAGCTGTTTGGGAGATGATGGTGATTACAGCCCAATTTGGTGGCTTCCTCTGGTCATCTGTAGCATTATCCCAGCTTGCCTTCTACTGTCAAAACAGTCATAAACTTGCATTCAAAAAATGAAAAGGAAGAGCATTTGGGTCAATATGTGAGTATTGGGGGGGGTATGGCATTTCATGGGCAAAAAGCTGCTTTTGATTATTCATTGTGTGCTTCAGGAACATGATGCAAGTTTATGTTCCTTAGAACAGCCCCCGTTACCTGATCCTGCACGGGTTTGTCAGCAAATACAAGACACAGCTGTGTGAATATTTTGTTTGTGCAATTCCTTGCTTTGCTCTGCACTCATTAATTAAGGATAGCAGCAGAGCAGCTAACGAGATCTGCTGGGAAGCTGTTGCAGGGGGAGATTGAGGAGGGAGAATGTCCTGCATTTTCTGTCACCTTGGCCCCAGTGTTTTGCAGTGGTGCCTGATGGCTTGCACTTGTGACTCTGGTTTTGGAGAAAGCTAAATGCAGGGATATTGATTAGCTCTAAACTGCAGCTTTCACACACAGAGTAGATCCTTCCTTGCTTGCCTGTGATGAGAATCCCAGGAGCAGGAGAGGAATTTTCCAAAGCAGCAGCTGGCCACTGCTGGCCTGCAAGTGTGGAGAGAATCTGAGTCTCATCCCAAACCTCCTGCTTGGAGCCAGAAAGGAAAATGAAGGTCAATTCCTCCCATAGTGGATTCCTAAAGCCCCTCCTGCCTGCAGCCTGTGGTCAGCAGCTCCTGATGGGCTCCTTGCCATGGCTGAGGAACAGTGTGTGCTGGGGCAGGACGTGGAGGTTACCTGGGTTTTTGACTGAACTCTCACCCAGCCAGAGGACCTCTCAGCTCTCCAGAGGAGCCATCACATGCTGTTGTTATCTGCTGAAAATCACCTTGGAGAGAAGGCTGGACATGTTTTCCATGTGCAAGATAGCATGTCCACTAAACTGAAAGCTGTCTCACATGAAAATCAAGTCTGGTTTGTTGTTTGTTTGCCTGTTTTTTTTTCCCGCCGTGGTTTTAGATATCCTGCACATTGATAATATGTGGCAGTTTGAGAGTCTGACAAAACTGCAGCTGGACAACAACATCATTGAGAAGATTGAAGCTCTGGAGACTCTGGTTCACCTGGTGTGGCTGGGTAAGATCCAGGCAGATGAGGCTGATGCTTTTGCAGGCACAAAGCTGCTGTCTGTGCTAGAGCCAGGATGTCACATTCCTCCTCCAACACTGAGAGGAACTTTCCCAGGGAAGGCTGTCAGCTGTCCCTGTGTTTCCTCATTTGACTGTCAAATGTCAAGATGCCTGTCAGAGCTGCAAACCTGTCCTTGAACATTTCAAAACAGGTTTTAATCCCTTTGGTATTAAAAGGAACAGGAAGCTGAGTTTTTGTGGTTGTTTCCAGGGATTGTACTTGTATTTGGAGGTGACTTCCAACAATTCTTAGGGATACACCTCTGTGATTTAGAAGCCTGCATTTTGTTTTCAAAGGGAATGTAGGTGTTTTGCAAACTGGAACCCTTTAAAGGCAATTGTACCTTTACAGAAGGATTTGTTGTTGTTGTCCCAAGAAGTGCCCATCCTTATAGTCTCAAGTGACTCCTTTTTAACTAAAACTTGGCATTCTGATAGCAGCTTCACACAGGGGTGCAGGTTTGGATGCTGGGCAGATTGGTGAGTTTGCTGCTGCAGCTTCATGGCTTGGAGCATTCTCTGGGAACTGCAGCCACGTTTCTGGCTGGCAGGGTAAATACATCCTCAGCCACCCCTGAGAAAAGCAAATGGGGCTTCAGTTCCTAAGCACAGCTTGAAGAGTCCAGTGGTTTCTTCCATTTGTTCTTCTGCACCTTCTGCTGCATAGATGACTAATGTCCTTTTGAACCAACAGCTGACCACCACCATGGATCAGAGTGGTTTGAAGCACCCTCATGGGTTTCATTTGCCCACAGGCCATGGTGGGTCAGCAGTGCCATCCTAGGGCTGGGGTGCAGGGAGCTGGTAACCTCATCAACTGGTTTGGGGCTCCTGAATCATTCAGTACTGGCCTGAGGGCAAATCCTGGCCTTAGTCATGATGAATGTAGCTGTTAGGATAGATGTTCTGGCTGGATAAGAGGAAATTTCAAGGAGTGAAATAGCTGAAGTGAGTAACATGCCTTTGCCTACCTCCCCTGGCAACAGGGAGCATGGGACTGGCATGTGTTGGTACTGTGGGAATGCCCATGACTGTGGGCATTGGTGTGGCCAGCAAGAGTCTGCAAGAAACAAGACAGGGAGTGTCAGATTTGTCAGAGTCATTTAGCTTGGAAAAGACCTTCAAGATCATCGAGTCCAACCATCAACCAGGGCACTGGGCACCTCATTACTTTACTGGAAATCCATAGGTGAGAAGAAGGGGCAGAAGAGTTAACTTCTAGGAATATTTAAAAGCCAAATTATTCTCTAAATCAAATAATTGGAGGTGACTTACCCCTGAATGATGATTTAATGCCAAGCCTTTCCTGTGGGACACTGAACACCCCTGAGGAAAAGACTGCATGTGAACTCCTCAGTCAAGAACCAGGCTAAATACAGGTTCTACAAGAGAGAATTCTACTTTTTTTACTTTTGCCTGTAAAACATTTGGTTTTTATACTCTTCCCCAGACTTGTCCTTTAACAATATTGAAGTAATTGAGGGCCTGGACACCCTTGTCAAGCTGCAGGACCTCAGTCTCTACAGTAACAAAATATCTAAAATGGAACACATGGACACATTGCAAGAGCTGCAGGTTTTCTCCATTGGGAAGAACAACCTGGCTGTTCTGGAAGATGTGAGTTCTCCTGTCAAAGGTTCAAATATTCTAAATCTGACATTTGCCAACGTGTCCCAGTTCCTCTTTAGAGGAGGAAATTGTCCTTAGGATTTCACCGCCTCTGTAGTTTGAGATTTTGATGAGCTGTCCTGCTGTTAAGTGCTTACTGCAGCTATTTCTGTGGGATTATTGACTCACAGGGACCTGTTCTGTTACTGCTTTCAGCCATGGCAGAATTCCTGTGGGTTCCCAGGAAAGCTGGACAAGGAATAAGTAGCAACATATGAGAAAAGGAGGGAGAGGAGACTAGGATTTATTTGGGGTTCTTCTGAGGGCACTTTACTAACCCAAGAGCTGGGATTTCTCCACCTCAGCTAAAGGCCTTCTCCCTACACCCCTCCTGGATATAATCACACTGTGAATTTAATTATTTCCTTTTCTGAAAGGGTTAGAAACCTGTAATTTGATGTTGCCTGTTTGGCAGCAGAGCAGGACACGTATTGCAACCTAACTGTAAAAACAAAGCAACACATTTCAAGGCTGGGTGTATCTCCCAGCCCTGGAAGCACAGAATCTCTTTCCCTGGGCTGTAGGTGACCTATCTCAGGAGGTTTAAACACTTACGCTCGCTGAATCTGTCGGGGAACCCTCTTTGCCAGGATGAGAAGTACCAGCTCTTTGTTGTTGCTCACCTCCCAGACCTGCTGTATTTGGATTTCAAGCTTGTGCATGACACCACGGTAAGTGCTTCTACATTCCCTGCTTGGGAAAGTGGAGCTCCAGCCTCTTGCAGATCATTTGCTTTCTTGGTGTGCCAGCAATTTTCTAGCATTTGGGGCTGGTTCCCTGCAGGAATTAGGTTTATAGAAATGTGGAGTGTTTAGTTAGCCTCAGCAGAGCAGCTGTGAACCTGCAGGCCAAATTCCATCAGATGTAACAGAGGCAGAGGTGGCAGAGCCATGATGCCTTCCCAGCTTTTGGGAAAATCAGTGTGGGGGAGAGGGGCCTAGGTAATCCTGCCACGGGGAGGCTGCAGTTGAGTGGGAGCCTCCTTAGAGAGCAGGAAATCTCAGAGGAGATCAGCCTGGAAGGATGGATCCCAGGGGAAGGAGGCTTGGTGTCCTCCTGCTCACTGAGCAGTTTGTTTCCATAGTGCAGTGATGGAATCTAGGCAAGAGGTGCCATTGGGTGCACTTCCCACTCTTGTCAGGCTTCAGCTTCAGGGGTTCTTGCCCCTGTCACTACCCTGCCATTCACTCCTCAGAAGAGCTTTCCTCTCCCTAGTAAATGTATTAAACTTGGTAACTGAACAAATAAATCTAAGCTGAAATTCTAGAAGTCAAAATGGGGTCTCCTGCTAAAAAAAGGAAAAAACAACCCTAAGGATGAGGAAATGGGGAGAGGAAAGTTTCCTGGGACTGGATCAGCTCAGATGGACTGAGTGCAGAGTCAGAGCAAAATGCCAGCAGAAACTGGGATGGGGAGTGAGTTAGAGATTTCAAAGGTAGTTTAATAAAAAAGCCCAGAAAGAAATGGAGAGGCAGCTGTCACTCAGGTGCATCTTCTAGAAAAACTGAATCCTTATGCCCAGACTTGTTGACTAAAACTGGATAATCTAATATTTGACTCCTCTCTATTTCTCAGCGAGAAGCTGCAGATTTTAAGTATCATGATCGCATTGAGGAGCTGAAACAGGAGGAGGCTGAGGCCCTGGCTCAGCTGGAGGAAAAACAGGCCAAGCAGAAAGAGCTGGAATACCACCAGGTGTGTTCTGTTTGCCTGGCTGTCTATTGTCTTGGGAGAAAGAAGCACAACAGATATTGACTCCTCTTTTACCTGCTTGAAGATTTAATGAGAGGTTAACATCGACTGTTCTAAAACTAAGGCTGGGATTAATCTCTGTGATCTCCAAATCTCATTTTTGGAATGAAAAGAGGAGCTGCTGTGGAATACACATGACATAGGGGGACATCATTCTTTTGCCTGAACAATGAAATTACAGATATGGACCCTGCAAAACCAAACAGTAAATCATACCCAAGGATCTTATCAGCCTGACAAGAGATTAAGAAAATCACAGGTCTGAGGGAGCTGTTGGCATTTTCATGCTGCACTGACTTGTTTTTTCTCCTTCACACTAAGCTAATGCTTTTCATTAGTTTTATGGTTAAATTCTTCAGGGTTTTCAGAGATGGCTGCAGCCCTGTGAGCAGACTGAGAACAAGAGCAGGCAGAATGGTGCTTTCAGTCATGGTCTGACTCATTGTTCCAGCCCTCTGAAAGATCAAACCTGCTGAAGAGCAGGGTTGAGTGACTAGGAGGACACCTGCAGCTCTTCCCTCCAGCCCTTCCCAAAGTCCACTGGCTCCTTATTGAAAAGACTCAATAGCCTGTATGGGACAATGTTTTATAGTGGATAAAATGGTGTTTTCTGTCTTTAGGATACAGAGTTCTAGCAGCAAAGCCATGTGAGAACGAGGGTGGTTTTCACTACAGTTGCAGGGGGCTTTCATACAATCAAAGAATTGTTTTGGTTGGAAAAAACCTTTAAGGTCAGCAGGTCCAACGATTAATCCAGCACTGCCAAGGCCACCACTGACCTATGTCCCTCAGCACCACATCTACATGGCTTTTAAATCCCTCCAGGGATGGTGATGCCACCAGTTCCCTGGGCAGTCCATGCCAGGGCCTGACAATCCTTTGGGGAAATAAATTGTTCCTGATACCCAATCCAAACCTCCCCTGGCACAATCAGACAGCACTTTGGGTTGGAAGGGACTTTAAAGATCCTCCAGCTCCAAGCCCCCTGCCATGGTTTGATGCCTTGGTTGGTGCATCTGTTGTGTTGGTATCACTGTGTCTGCACCCCTGCTCCCCTGCAGGTCACAGGAGACACATCCTGAGGGCTGGCAGGAGGTTGACACTGTTTATTTGACACCTGTTGCTCTGTTCTCTCCAAAGACGGCGTTTGTTGAGTACCTGAACGGATCGTTCCTGTTTGACCACTTGTTTGCAGAGGATACAGAAACTGCCACACTGGCTGACCTCCCTGAAGTGGCTGAGCTGCTGCAGGCATATCCTTCCTGGGGTTAAAACCTACTGCCAAGGCAATGCCCTGAGCCCAGCAGGTGCATCCACAGGGACTCTTCATCCGTTGCTTTTGTTCCAGGGCTGAACAAGATGGTTTCTGTTCAGTTTTGGAACAGTACCCAAAAAATCATTGCAAGACCCTGAGACCACTGATAGCTTTTAGGCCTGATATCTCATGAAATATGAGGGCTACAAAGGGTTTATATTACTGGTGAGCTGGCCAACCCAGCTTGAAACATCCCATGTGTAAAAACCACTCATTCCCATCACCAACAGGTCATGAGATTCCAGCATGATAAATTCTCACCCTCATAACCACCAAATCCTTTTCCTTCATTTGAACCCAGCACCATTTCCTAGCCTTCTTTTCTGACCCTTGAGGAATCAAGGCTTTATACTTTCCTGGAGTCTGGAATCCACTTGAAGTTTAAAATGAGCCACAAGATAAATCTGTCAGCTTGATTGTCAGAGCAGGGTGCAAAATCATGTTGAAATGGAACAGGAACAGCCTCATCAGGGTGATACGAGTTTCATCTCTCACAACCTGCCTGGGCTGGCAATGGGAGGTTTTCAGGCCAGCAGACACTTTTTTTTTTGGGGGGGTGTCTTTTTTCTTTTCTCATTCAGATGAATAGAACATTGTCAAGGCCAGTAACTTGACCTTCCTTAAAATTGCATTACACTGCAGGGGGAAAATGCATCACAGCTTAACTACTATAGACTCCAGAAACAATTCCTTTGTCAAGATAATAGCAGAAGAAAAATTGACATTATTTTTGTGATGCTACCAAGTCAGTAGTTTATTCTGTGCTCTGGCTATAGGCTCCAGAGCTGCATTTATTAACTACTCAAGCACTGCATTCACACTTGTGAAGACAGATAGGGTTGTGTGCTTCATAGAATCCCAGACTGGTTTGGGTTGGAAGGGATCTTAAAGATCATCCAGTTTCAACTCCCTGCTATGGGCAGGGACACCTCCCACCAGCCCAGGCTGCTCCAAGACCCATCCAACCTGCCCTTCAACACTGCCAGGGATGGGGCAGCCACAGCTTCTCTGGGCAATCTGGGCCAGGCTCTCACCACCCTCACAGCCAAGAATTTCCTCCTAATGTCCAATCTAAATCTCCCCTCTTCCAGTTTAAAACCATTCACCCTTGACTTAACACTCCCTGCCCATGTCCAAAGTCCCTCCCCAGCTTTCCTGGAGCCCTTTCAGGCGCTGGAAGGTGCTCTAAGGTCCTCCCAGAGCCTTCTCCAGGGCGAACAGCCCCAACTCTCTCTGCCTGTCTCCAGAGCAGAGCTGCCCCAGCCCTCAGATCATCTTTGCAGCCTCGTCCAGACTCACTGCAATATCTCTATGACCTTCCTGTGTTGAGGGCTCCAGAACAGGACACAGTGCTGCAGGTGGGGTCTCAGGAGAGTGCAGAGAGCAGCCATCCCACTGCTGTGTCAGAAAGGAGTTAGAGAAGTGTATTTCCTTATTTTTAGTTCCTCAAGGCCTTTCACTCCCCCTCAAGTTGCCACAGCTTTCTCCATACCCTTAAGGCAGCAAAATCCTGTGTGTAAAATGTCCCCTACCCCTGCCACAGACAGAAAACTTGGCAGCTGCTCCCAACAAGGACCATGGAGTTGACATGGTGGTACCTCATAACTCTGGTTGCTCAGATTTGCAGACGTAAAAGGGACGTTGCACGTTGCTCCACTGGACAAAGAAAATACCTTGACTGGTGTCACATACAGAAAGGAGTTTGTCTTAGTTTGTAAGAACCTGTTTAACATTGGTTTGAAGGAGTATGAAAAAAGAGAAGCTGAAGTCTCCAATTTCCATGGAAGACTCCAGAAAGTACTAACAGCCAACCAGCAAGAAGGCAAGAAAATAATCCTAGACTTTGAAAATGACAGCAAAAGGGTAATGTTGGTTTTCTTTTGTGTGATACATGATTTCTCTACATCATATGCCAGCTTTTAGCTTCACTGAGAACAAGGGTAACTCCATGAAAATTAGGAAAATTACTCAGGATTCTGGTCCCCTGGGAGCCAGGTGACCCCCCAGGGCCACCCACAACAGGCTGCAGGGACCATTTCCAGAGGCCTTTGAATATCTCCAAGGATGGAGACTCCACAGCCTCTCTGGGCAACCCTTCCCAGTGCTCAGTCACTCACCTTTCTTTACAGATTTCTTACAGTATAAATCTATACTGAGCAAAACTGTTGTGCCAGCTCATGTAAAGTCATTCACATAATGCTAAAAGTTTTCTAGATTTTCAGATTTGACATTTCAACCCTTTGGGCAAACCACAACCATCTAACACTGACAGCCTTTATACTGGAAATTCAGAGTAGGACAAAATTAACACATCAGAGTGTGGTCCACAAAGGTAAAGGTTTGTTTTCAAGTGATTTTCTGCTTCAGTTCATTTTGTCAACAACAGCTCAAAGAACTTAAACAAAAAAAAACTAGATAAAGTTATTGCAATGTATCTCTAGTCTTTTTAAAGCAGAAACTGTCATATTTTTTTTTTCATTCTGCTCAACTGCAGCCACCCATTGTAGCTGCCAGGGCTGTAGCTTCTAGCTGGGTCCCTTTCTGACTGTGCATAATAGATGGATCATGATTCTGTTTCCACAGGGAAAAAAAATGAAAGGGAGGGCAGAGGCTGGTGACAGTCAGCTGAGCAGAGCAAGGCCCTGACAACTGACACCAGGCAGAGTCACGAGCCCTGGCTCCCTTTGCAAACCAGGTCACTTGTATTCAGGTCCCTTGTCACAGGCTGCCAACCTGCTGAGTCACTGTGCCTGGGTCCTTGAACCTGCTGACTCATGGCAGACATCAGTTGGGACACCAGTTTGCAGCCTTAGCAGAAGGAAACACCTGCAAATTAAGATGTATATTCAATTCATTTGCACTTGAATTCCCAACTATCTTCCTTTGGTTTTTCTAAAAGCAAAAAAATATAAATAATTACAAAAACCACCCCAAAATCAAAGTCAAGGCAGATTTGGGGCCTTCATCTTTGTCCCATGACTTGCAGGCTCAGCTACAGGTTGAGCTGCAAAAACAGGACACACACTGAGCACTCTGTGCCTTTCTGGGTTGTTTTGTGGTTTTAATTATTTATTTTCTTTGGTACTTCCATTTTTATACAAATACCAGGGGACTTGGTGTCCAAACTCTTATTTTAACAGCATTTCTCCATTCATTTAAAATGTCTGGTGCAACTCAGAAGGCTCAGAGGTCCCAGCAGCCTGAAATCCGTGAATCATTCTTAGGGGCCATTTGTTTCCCTGTGACCCTTTGGTGTGAGCCTGGGCAACCTGTAAACCAGCTCTGCTCTCTAAAAGTTGCTTCAGGAGCAAAGAAGCACTAAAGGCCTTGCACTGTGAAGTTATTGCTCCCAGAGGTGGGGCTGGAATGGAATGGCTGGGCAGGTCATGGATCCTCCTCACTTGTTTATGTTAGAAAAGAAGACACCTTGCTCTCCCCTTCCCCCCTGTTAACAGTGCAGTTTAGGTAACCTAGTTCATTTTCAGACATGAGACTTGGCCATTAATTTGGTCAGAATTCTGTTTTGTCCTGTTCCCTCTCAGAAGTGGATTATACATCTTAAAACATACATATTTTTTCTTCCTATTAACTTTGATTGTTAACTTATTTTGAACCAACTTGGAATTAACACGTCGCTCAGCACGAAAGGATTTCTTTTGATCCAAGAACTCATAACTCTTGTCTGATACAAAACTGATGTCAATATTTGATTCTGAAGGGGAATAAATCCTTGCAGTAAGAGGAAGGCAGGCCATGATAGGTATTCCATATTCAGAATCCTAAATCCTGGCCCTGTGGAAGTCAATTGAGATTCTCCTTGAAAGGAAGAGGATCAGGATTTAGTATCATAGAATCCCAGACTGGTTTGGCTTGGAAAGGACCTTAAAGATCATCCAGTCCCAACCCCCTGCATGGGCAGGGACACCTCCCACTAGACCAGGTTGCTCCAAGCCCCATCCAATCTGACCTTGAACACTTAAGGGATGGGAAGATGATTTAGGCCTGCATTTCTTTCCACAAATAATTGTTCATCTCTCCTTCATGGCCAGCAGTGTCAAAGACCTAATATTTATTTTTTTATTTGAAAAGTGTCAGAAGGGGAACCCAAGTTGGAAGCATAGGAGGGGGCAAAGTCTCCTGCTGAGTGGAGGATGAGGAAGCATTTCCAGGGATTTCTCTGCACTGCCCCTGGATGGTTAGCACAGTCACACACCTCAGCACTGGTGACTCCCCAGTGTGTAAATCTGAAGATTTCCTGAATCATCACGTTTCATTCCAGCTTATCAGCAAGCAGGAACTTTTCTCACATATGTAACAAGTTAATTAAATGGCAATGGACTTCTGAACACAAACTGTCAGTAATTTATGTATCTCTGTGTGTAGAGGCTGGATGAGATTGATAATACCAGGAATCAGGATCTTGTTGCATCCAAACGAGCTGAGTACAAGGAGGAGATATTGCAGCTCTCAGAAGTTCTCATGACCTTGGAAGTGCAGCTAACTGACCAGGTGGAGGTAAGGGCCAAGCACATCCCTGTGAGACCTCACATCCAGAGCCCAGGGGGTCATTTTCCTGTTGCCACAGCCCTCTCTCGAGTAGCCCATTGCACACAGCTCTTCCAGTCAGGCTGTTTTGTCTCCATCTGATTCTTTCTCTGCTCATAGTTGATCTGGATGAGATCAGGCCCTGGATATTGATCCATTCCAACACACTCCTGTTTCTCAGAGCAGAGCACAGCACAGCACATCCTTTCCATCTATCCAAGCTGATTCCTTGGACTTTAGAGAAAGGGACTTGAGGTCATTCCATCCTTTTAGAGGTCTGCATGCAGGAGTGGCTGCATGGCATGGGGCAGCCTGGGGAATTATTTGAAGCTGTTCTCTGCTATGAATAAGATCACACACATCCCTGCTCACCTGACTGCCTTTCCTTGTGGAATAGCTGCCTTTTTTTTTTTTTTTTCCTCCCCAGACTTTTGCTCAAGAAACTAGGGCAGGGCTGCTAATGTGCATCTTCATTCAAAAATAAATAAAGAAGCTGTTTAAAAATCAGCAGGCAGGAGCTGGGGCCTGAGCATGAGCAGATGCAGCAGCTCACTCCTGTGAATGTGTGGCAGAAGGCAGCAGCTCAAAATGGATTCCTCTCTGCATCAGGATTCTGCCTTTTGGTGTTTTCTGAATTGGTCCTTGTGTATCTGTATTTCCTGATGCAATGAGCAGGAACCTTCCTCCCTGTGTGCCCTTCTGGAGCTGCAGGATTCAGGTGGCTGGGGTTGATCTGTACTATCAAGACATCTAAGTGCAAAACTTCACAGATTTCTCCATCAACCATTTTTGAGGGAGGCAATAGGAGCAACTGGAGTTTCAGAGGACTAAAACAAAAGCTGCAGGAAGCCCAGGCACTGGTTGTGCTTCCAACAAGAGGCTCTTCATATGTACCAGGAGGCTGCAGTGCACAGGAGCACAGCACCCTCCCTGCACTGCTTAGGTGAGGGTGAAAAAGGATGAGGTGTCTTGCTGCAAACACTGGGTAAAGGAATCATGCAGTCAGCTTCCCTTCCATAAACTGATCCTGATTTTCTCTCCCTGAAGGAGGAAACAAAACCTCACAGCCTTTTCAAAACACTCTAAATGCTTGAGGCAGTTCTGTGTCTGACTGTGCTAATAACAGCAGTGAGTCCAAATTATAATCAGTCCTAGATTCTTCCCAGACTCCCTGCCTCCTTTTTGTGTTCATGCAAGGTGTGATTGTAATATTTCCTTTCTTTCCCTCTCTTAAGGAGCTAATAACAGAGTTTGGAGAAAACCTTGCTGCCTTAGTATCAACATTCATTGAAAATGTTAAAGAGTTATATCCTTTGGACAGTGTGTTGGCCTGGACCTCCCAGGCAGGTATGTATCTTGCCCCTCTGAATCCAGAAATGAGCCATTAGTATAGAATTTGGTGGGTTTATTGCTTTTTAATCAACAGAAAATGGCTTTTCCCAACTTTGCAGGAATGATCATTTAAGCTGCCCAGCTTCCCCCTTTGGAGACTCAGGAGAGCACAAAAGGATCTGAGTTCTGTGCTGAAAGTCTGTAGGACTTAGGCAGGTTTTTCCCCCTTGGGAATCTTCCTTCTCCAGAAATCCATGATACAGCCCTAGGAAGATCTGGTTAGACTGTTTCTATGTCCATTTTTGCCATAGCAGCTGAGGAAATACCTACAATTCTTGCTGAAGTTTCTTTAAATGCTCTTTTGTGTTGTTAATGTCTTCTGGAACAAAGGGAGATGAGAATATTCAAGTGTTCCTGTGACAGGTTACACTACTTAAATATATACATCTGTTGGCCTGCTGCAAATAATTGCACCATATGTAGAACTTTGCTTATATCCTGGGAGGCTTCCCTTAATTTCCTTTGCAAACCTCTCAGTTCTGCATAATTTATTGCAGTGAGGATGAGAGCTGATGTGTGTGAGCTGGGATTCAGAGCAGAAAGTGAAGATCCTGACACCACAGCAGCTTCTGGCAGCAGCCAGGCTCTTCCCTGCAGCAGCACACTCTGGATGCTCAGTCTCTCCTTACAGGAGGACACTGAATCTCCTTTGATGGGGTCACTTTTTCCTTAACCATCTCCTGTACCATGATCCAGTGCCAGGACCTGGAAAACCAGCACCATGAAAAGCTGCTGGAGATCTGCATCACCATGCTGGAGAAATCAGCCAGGAATGAGCTTGAAGAGGATTTGCCAGCTGGTGTCCGAGAGGTGAGGGCACCAAAAAATTCATCTCTGCTAAGGGAGCTGGCAAGAAGAGGAGGCCACAGTCTCTTCTCAGAAGGAAGGGGTTTTCCAGGAGCCTCAGCACCCCTAGAGCCATGGCTAAACCAGAGCACAACCTCCTTTTGAGAGGCCCCAGGAGCTTGGCTGACCCGCAGTGCCACCAGGCATCTCTGCTGATGAGGACAGAGGGAAACTGCACTGCAGGTTTCCCTGGAGCTGCTGGAGCTGGTGGCAGCAGCCCAGGAGAGGTGCTGAGCAAATCTCTCTCCTGCCTCCAGCACAACTTCCATGTCTGGCTGATTTCCAGACAGCCCCAGCCCCCTGGCACAATCTGTTCAGATTCTCCCTGCTCCCCCAGGAGCACCCACACACCGCGCTGACTTCCTTGTGCCAGGGCTCTGTTTGCCCTTCATGATTTCAAAAGCCCTTCCTGGAGCTCCCCAGCCCTTGGGCTGATCTGGAGGCAGGACGTGACATTTCAGATGGCCCCTTCCACTGTGCCCTCAGTCTTGTTGTGATAGCAAAGGTCTCAGGAGCCTTTCAGCAAGCAGAGAGATCATTGCAGGGCTCCAGTCAGCACTGCTGCTGACCTTTTCCTCTCCCTTATTCCTCCATTTAGTGGCTAAATGACTTGAGTTTTGCATTCACTGTGGTTTTGCTCTGCCAGGATTACCCCAGCCCCCCAGTACTGCAGGTCATGGAGAGCTGACAGACACAGACCAGACCCCTGGGCCTCAGGGCTGCTCCAGCCCTGCAGATGGCTGCAGCTGTGCCCTGCTCCTCGCTGCCATCCATCCATCCATCTCCACGGAGGAGCAATCTTCATTTGTTCAACAGCTGCACTTGGCTGCAGGAGGAGAGTCATTACCCTTTAGCAGAGCCACCCTCCCTTTAGAGCCACCAGGGAAGTCGCTGCTTCCATTAGGAGCTGGGACACTCCAAAAATGAAGATTTACAGCCAATGCCACTAGTGCCAGAGACCTTTCCAAGTGTGATTTTTCTACTTCCCGCACCCGCTGGGCCAGGACCTGCTGGAGTAGATGCAGTTTTGCTTCAACACCAGCCTGTCCTGCGTTGCCAGGCAGCCCTGCCTGCAGCAGCCATTTTCTTCCTGCCCCAGCAGGTGAGGCCAAGAGTGCTGCCTCAGTTTCCCCACCCATGCTAGGGATAACAGCCCATGACAGCACAGCGAGGCTGGGACACATCCCTGCCAAGGGTGAAGTGCTGGATTCATCCTGCTGAGCGGGGCTTTGTCTGAAAAGAGGGGCTGGTTTTCTCCCCCCAAGCACTGTGGTCACTGTGCTGCTAGTTCTGAGCTCTGCTGCTTTCACTGGGGCTCCCTCTCATCCTGTCACGTTCCCTCCTAGCTTCTCGAGGACAAAACCACCATTGTTAACACCCTCAACATGTCCCACAGCATCCGCCTGCGGAGGATTTATAAGAGAGACAGCGACATCCGCAGCAGCACCTACCGCTGGCAGGGCTCTGTCCTGAAGAAGGTGAGACCCTGAGAGGCAGAGGGCACAGGCAGGTCTGGCCCAAGCGATGGGAACACTGCTAGGAAAGATGCTCCCTCACCTTTGCTCGAGCCCTCTGTGCTCCAGGGACCCTGACAGGGCTGAAGATTCCAGTACCTGAAGGGGCTACAGGAATATTTGGGAAGGGACTTTCTACAAGGCCATGGGGGATGGTTTCAAGCTGAAAGAGAGGGGATTTAGAGGATATATTAGGAAGAAACTCATTCCTGTGAGGGTGGTGAGACACTGGCCCAGGTTGCCAAGAGAAGCTGTGGCTGCCCCATCCCTGGAAGTGTTCAAGGGCAGGTTGGATGGGGCTTGGAGCAACCTGGTCTAGTGGGAGGTGTCCCTGCCCATGCAGGGGGGTTGGAATCTAGATGATCTTGAAGGTCCCTTCTAGCCCAAACCAGCCTGGGATGCACTACTTGGTTTCCATCCGTCCAGGCTTTCCAAGACGAGATCGACAGAAACCGCGACCGTGTCAAAGAGGTTGTTCAGTACATTGACAATCTCCTGGAGGAGCTGCATACCATGGAGATGCTGGACCTGTTGGAGTAGGTCTGCACCAGCCTGGGCAGCTGCCTAAGATGGGAGACACAGGACAACCCCTGGCAGCAGCACACCCAGCATGGACAACTGCCTCTATGCCTGAGCTGCCTGGGACATTTCAGGCCAAAGCCACCCTTCTTCCACCAACTGCAAATAAAAGATACTTAATGACTCTGGAAAAGCATCTGAAGCTCTGGCTCTTGGCCTGAAGCCCATGTAGACATAGCTCAGTCCTGGTCACAAGGGGTTACAGATCAGCTGTGAACTGATTGAACCAAATCATGGCAGCACAATCATGCCCTGAAAGCTTTAGTACCTGGAAGCACCAGGGCAGGAACATGTGAGCAGGCAGGTGGCAGCAGGACAGGAGAGGAGCTCTCTCCATCAATCCACAACTGCAGGATTCCAGCTCAGCAAGCACAAGGCTGGGAGGGGCTCTGCCTGCCTGGGAGCCTTGTCTCCTTACAGCCTCTGGAAAAGCAGCTTTCTGCAGCCTGAGCAGAGCAGCCCCCAGCCTGCAGGAGGGGAAATCAGTGGTTCCACAGATCTCACACCCTGCTGCTCCCAACAGCCGAGTGAGGAGACATCAATCCCTCCTTGCTGGGTGGCAGCAGCTCTGTGCTCTCTTGTGGGCAGCTCCAGAGGAGTGATGTCAGCTGGGGCAGGGCTGCTCCAGGCAGGCAACAAGGAGAGAGAGAGGTGGGAAGGTTAAATGAGAAGGTGGCTGCAGAGACTGCACCTCTCTGAAAGCCCCATGGCTGGTGCTGCCTGTCACACACAGATTTAGCTCCCCAGTGTCCTCTGCTTTTGAAGATGGAGCCCAGGTTCCCCCCCTCTTGCTCCAGAACTGCACAAAAATCTCCCCTTCTCCTCCTCAGCTGCAAGGACAGGAGAGGCTCACAGAGATGCAGAGGGAGCAGAGCTGTTTGGTAGTTAAGTGTCTGCTTAGCTCTGCTCTCTTTTTTCCTGCCCACAGCCCTCCCAGCACCTGCCTGGAGCCAGGCAGCTCGGGACCTACCCCACATTTTGCTGATTAAAACAAATAAATACTCAGCAGCATTGGCTTTCAGCATCTCACAGGGGTGTGCCTTTAATCAAGCAGAGAGACCCTGGTGTTACACACAGGCACACTGAGGGATGAAGAACAGATGCAGTAGAGTCTGTTTTCAGATTTCCATAACAAGTGTGTGTCAGGAGCTGGCAGCTATGAAGACATGTGGCATATGCTGGGTATGTCTGTGCCGCGCCCTGCCCAGGAAGCCGTTTCTTTCATGGGAGCTCCTTGGATGAGTTACAGACACCAGGAATGGACAGGGCTGCTGTCTTGGGGATGCAGAGGAAGCTCACCTTGACCTTTCCTCCTTGTGGGCTCAGAACTGCTGGCACTGCACTGCAGCAGGCAGCCCAGGAGAGGAGTTGCCCACAAAGTTGAGCTCCTCAGCATGAGGCTGATCCCAGGAAGGATGTGGTGGCAGGAGGATGGTCACTGTCCACTGGGTCACACCAGCAGTTCACAGCTGGACATTTTCCCCCTGCATCCAGCTCAGCAGCCTCAGTCCTGCAACAGCTTGTGTTTGACAGTTGAGCTCTCTGAGCAGAGGTGAACAAAGAGAGTCCCAGCAGCTGCACGAGCACGTAGCTCGCACAGGTCGTAGTCGTGGGCCCACTCCACATTGCCCCACCGCTGAATCTGGAGGAGAGGAGGAACACCAGCCACCTCAGAACAGGATTATATGGAAATCCCAGCCTCCCTCTTCATGTTTGTGAAACGCAGCTCCCCCCAGGAGCTGTGATCACTGACTACGGGGGGTAGGGAGATCTGCAGATGAGCTCGGTGGAAGGACACACTTCACCTGCACTGGGGGCTGAGGCAAAGCCCCTTAAAGGGAGGACAAAAAGATTCCCATCAACTTCAGCCACTTTTGGGATCAGGGAGAGCTTCACGCCAGGCTAGTTTCCAGCAAGGAAGTTATTAGCTTGGTGTCTACTAAGGCCTCCAGGCTGGGTAACCCACAGCAGGAGAAGCCAGCCACGACTTTGCACTTCAGATTAGAGAGGGAGAAAAAGCAGCCATCTGGGTTCTGCAAAAAGAAGCTGGCAGCCCCAGGAGCACTCAGGGCTGTTGTGCCCATGAAGCTGCTCTACAGCAGAGCACTCCAAACCCTCTCAAATGGAGAGGCTGGCAGAGTGGAACCTCTCCTGCAATAGGAGGCACTTCCCTTGCCAGTTACTTGTGGTGGGAGATGCATTTATCATGCTGAGATTATTGCTGTTTGAATGATGGGGCTGCTCTGCTGCTCCATTTACCTGGTACTCCTCCTCCAAGCGAGATAGCAGCACAGCTTTCTCCACTGTGATGTGCCTGTCAATCAGGCCCATGGACAGAATCAGAGATTTCAGCTGGGTGATTACATATTCTATACCTGGAAGGGAATAACCCAAAACAAACAAGATTTATGGTTGTTTTCTGCAGCATCTTCACATGCTCAGACGCAGCATCTTCACATGCTCAGACAGCCTGGCTGCAGGAGCTGCTGAGGGACAGAGAAACCTCCACTTGCATCTGGGCACTTACAGAGTCAGATCTGTAGTTAACAGTCACACAAAGTGCTCTTCTGTCACCACAGTGACCAGGCTACACCTTTGATTCTGCCACAAACCTGCCCTGTGCAAAGGAGGCCTGTCCCTTCCACCCTGCCCACCCATATCACAAACTGTAAGGAAAAGGATTCATCAAAGAATATCTTTAAGGGGTAGCAGGAAGGCTTTGCAAGTCCTGTCCCAGGAATCCTGTCCCTGATACCTGCCCTTAGCTGCTCAGCTCCCATCTTCTGTGGGTTTCACTGTCTGCTACTTATTCAAGTCTTGCCTTTAAAGACTTCAGCAAACATTACTTAATTCCTTTAGGTGTCATAGAGCAATATAAGGTAAGATCAAGTGGGCTATAAGGGTGAAAGAGTAAGAACCAGGGACAGTCAGAGTGCTAAACCCCATTTCTCTTCCTGGTAATAAAGCTGGGGACTAAGCCACTAGAGAGCCTGGCAATAATTATTTGTGCTAGGGTAGAGCAGAGAGCTCACAGGGCAGCACAGTCAGACCCTGAACACCAGTAGCACTAAGGAGAAGTCCCTGCTCTTAACAAATACAGCTAAGGGACTTGTCTGGAGTTAAAAAACATAAACCTCAACACTCTGATTATCTCAGCAGGAGAAGAAAAACATTAGTCACTCTTCTCCCCCATGCAGAGAAACCAAGATCTCCCCAGGCTCTCTCACCTTGCAGGGCCCACATGTTGTAGGATGCCAGGTGGCTGACAAAGGTCTCCTTGGTGCTGGCTGGGATGTTTGGCCCTAGGATGCTGGTTGAGGAGCCAATTGTCACATTGTACCTGGAACGATCACCCAGCCCCTTAGAAAAGCACAAGGCTCATGAACCATGCAGCTGTGACAGCCACAAGCTCTGGAGCTCCTCATCAGGACAGGGCATAAGTAGAAACATCTTTAACCTCTTACCTCTTCTCAGCCCAGGCAACAACAGGATCCCATTCATTCCTCTGCAGCTCTGCCAGGGCAGGTGGCTCCTCCACACGATAGCTGGGACATGGCAGAACAAAACCACACTGCATGTTCACTCCCAGGCTGCTGGGGCAAACCTCTGAGAAGGAAGCTGCCCCCTCCCCAGAACCACAGCAAGTCCACCCAGACAGCGACAGCAGAGACCAGGAACAACCCCATCACTCTTCCCTGAATTCAGAGCTTTTTGCTGTTCCAGGAAGAACAATTCTATCTTACTACAAAACAGAGCAGCAAACTGGCCAGCAGGAAATTGCAGGCAGCCCCAAACCAGCCACGGGTCACAGCAAGGTTTGGCAGTTGGAGCAGGGGACATACCCTATCCCACTTGAATTCTCCATATGGGACCAACTCCTGCCCCGCCTTGCCCAGCAGCTCAGCTCAGCACTCCCAGCTGCCAAAGCCACAGTGGGAGATGGTGGAATTCTGTTCCCCTCTCCCCACAGGAGCTGAGCAGCTGCCAGTGGACTCCTTGGAGGCTGGGACTGTGGGACAGGAGCATGGGCATCAGCAGGCTGGATCCTGCAGCCCACAGGGGCTTTAAAGAACAAAGGGCATTTTGCTGCTGGTACAAGTAACCTGAGCTGCCTGTATTGGCACAGGAGAGAGAACCAGGGGCTGGGCTGACAGATTCCCCCTGGCCTTTCAAAGATGTTTTCTTTTTCCCAAGGAGATCTTTTTATTTCTTGCTGCCCCCACCCTTCCCCAGCACAGAGATGTCCACCAGATTTGCAGACACAAGACTGACCTAAGCTAATTCAAACCCTTGGACCAAAACCAGGGCAGACCAGAGCCCTGCTGTGACTGCGTTGCAGCACACACCTTCCCTCACCTCCCCCAGCCACCCTTTCAAAAACCACACGGTGAGAAGAGACCTTCTCCTCTGCACCAGCAGGGCGCTCTCTCATACCAGACAGTGTCTGTCTCCAGGAACTTCACGGCTGCCCGGATCAGCTGTGCTTTGTCCCGCTGCGTGGGGTTGTCCAGGGCCGTGTTGCACAGCGTGGTCTGTGGGATAAAGGCACCTGAAACTGCTGGTACTCGGGGCCTGGGGAAGCAGCAGCTTCCTTTGTACCAGGCCAAGAAGAAGCAGAGGAGTTTGTGGCAGACAGAGAACCCGGGGGTGCATCTAAAGGGCAGAACATGGCTTCTGGCATAGGAATCTTCTTACTGCCTTGAGAAGACTTTGGAGGAGAGGGCTCATGAACTGCTCCAAAGCTCATCTGCTTTCCTCCTGCCCCTCACTACCCCAAATAACACTGTCCAGCTCCTTCTGAAGTCCTCCAGTGACACAGATCCACCCAGCCAGTCTCTAACCACCCTCACACCTGGAAGGTTCTTCCCTAACCAAAGTCCCAACCTCTTGTCCCAGTTTCCATAGGCATTAGAACAACCCGTTCTCTCCACATTTGGAAACCTGTCTTTAATCCTGACTTCCTTGACCTGACTGCTCCCAACACACCACGTTCTGCCCCACCAAGGTCTCAGTGTCCCAACCTGCTGTGCTCACCAGATGCATGGTGTAGGACTTGATGGTGTCCTGCTGGGAGTCCCACTCCGTTGCCACCGCAATGGCCAAGGCCTCACTGGGGACAGTGAAGAGCTTGGCCTGGGGCGTCTTCAGCTTCCGGTGGTCCAGGTTTATTTCAAAGCCTCCTGGGGAATCAGAGTACAAATCCTGGGGAATCAAAGAGGAGCAGGCACTAAGGAACAACAACTCCACAGCGGGAGTGGATTCAGAGCCAGGGCTGATGGGAGCACTGGACCAGAGATCCGTGGGTTTCCCACTTATCATCTGGACACACTCGGTCCTGGAAGCCGTTTCGCTACAGATGAGGGAGGGGCACAGGAGGCTGGTAACAAACATCCCCCAGTGGCACAGCCTGGGGTGCAAGTGTGCTGTGCTCTGGCTGAAGCAACGTGGGGTGACAAAGCTTCTCCCAGGAACCAGACCCTCCATCCTGTCCCAGCAGCTCTACTCACCTTCCCCTTGAGAGATGCTCACGTTCTGGTAAAACCGCTTCCTCTCTGGGGGCAGAAACAGACAATTGGGAGGGGCAGTCAGAGGAGGGTCAGTCCCTTCCCCAGCTCCCAGCACAGCCCAGAATGGATGGAGCCTTCAGTGCTGTCCTGGTGGCCTGGACACTAACATCCTGCCCATTCATCCGTGAAACTGGTGAAAAACTTGTTGCTGTGCGCAACCAGCAAGTGAACCTTATGGTGAGGGTGACAGAGCCCTGGGACAGGCTGCCTGGGGGGGCTGTAGAGTCCCCTTCTCTAGAGACATTTAAGACCTGCCTAGATGCAGTCCTGAGTAATGTGCTCCAGGGGATCCTGCTTTAGCAGAGGGGATTGGACTAGATGATCCCTAGAGGTCCCTTCCAACCCTGATGATTCTGTGTGAATGGGACCAGCTTCATTTCTGCCAGGCTGGGCTCTCAGCTCCTTTCAAACCAGCCTGTTCCGAGTTCCTACAGAATCTGGCAGGGGTGGTTTCCAAAGCAGAGCTGTCCCAGAACTCCTGGAGTTTCACTCTGGGCTGAATCTTTCAAGATTCTCCCACTG